>NW_025319017.1:0-12500 GCF_016746245.2 Drosophila santomea
GATTTTGTCATTATTGCATTTCTGTGGGAAAAAAGTCAAATTCAAGGGTTACGATTTCGACCTTTTGCCGGGTCGGCAGCACCACGCCTAGGGTCTGTAAAAACGTGGGGGAATCCCAATAAGGAGACTGCGTCAAAACATTGTATGTTTTTTGTGTTCTAAATGCCAAAAATTAGTTTTTTTTAATTACGCCAAGTTGGGTCGTCCTTTGCCGTCCAGTATGGCTTTCGTAGAGATTTCAGCTGTTATTTCAGGACATTGTTTCTGGGCATTTCAAAGGATCTGCAGCAAAAAATTCAGAAAAGTGACGTTTTGTATACGCTGCTGCAATGAGTCGACTTAAATTCATCATGTTTATGCCGCGCGTTGATCCTTCTCCTGTCCATCTACTTCCAGATTCATCTGTGCGGGTCCTAGTGGGTGGCATCCTTCACGTCTTCTTCGTAGGGGTCAGCAGGAATACATCGTCAAGAGGTTTTAGTCCGGATTGCTTGCTGGTGAGTGTCGTTTTAATATTTTATATATTATTATATATAGTTATTTCCTTGTTTACAGGTTGTCAAGAGGGAGATTTGGCGAGTTTCTGCCACTAGGACATAGTTGCTAAAAACGCCGTCGGAGTCTTTTTCTTTTCAGTCTTTTAACAGTTTTGTTTTAATTACAGTTACATCGACGTTTCCATGTCTGGGTCATTTTGTCTTCCTTGTATAATTAAAGCCATTAAAATATCAATCTTCTTTTCCAAATTGTCGACTCTATTTGCTAGTTTAATGACTGGGTCGTCGGGGTGACTATTTTTCGGAAGAGTGTTGGTATTTTGGGGTGAGGGCGTTGTCTCCTTCACAATCCTTGGCTTCAGGTTTGCCATAGCAGCTCTACTCGTTGTCGGGGGGCTGTCGTGATTTCCCTGTTTGCGCTCCATTTTTTTTTCTACATTTTTCTGTTCCTTATGCACATTTTGATCATTTCGAAGCCTGTTCTGGAATTTTTCCAGATGTCTTTGCGCTGAGTTTCTAGTCATGTTTGGGGCCTTGACCTTGGCCCTGCCATTTGTGGAGGACTTGTTTGCATTCCGGCGCCATTTATTTAGGCGTTTTTGGATGGCAGCTTCATGTGAAGAAAAGTGTGGTAGATTTGGTCTACTATCCTTCACATTTTGCCGGAACGGGTTCATTGCAGACTTCCTGGCGGCTTCCTTTCGGGCTTCGGCCATTTCGGTACTATAAGGTAGTCGGGGGGTCTTGTTGAAAAGGGGGGGGGGCTGACGTTCGTTATTGTTGCTTTTTGCGTCCATTATTGTCCTAATTTTGTGAAAATCTATTCTATTAACTGCTAATTTTTGCTTCTCTGCCTTATAGGCAGGGCACCCCTTATATGCGCTGATGTGGTTTCCTTGGCAGTTTGAACAGGTGGCGGGGGTTGATCTTGGCTTAGTGCACTCACTAGACCAATGCTGGCCAGCGCACTTCATGCACCTTGGGGGCTTCATACATGTGTTCCTAGCATGCCTGAAGCCCTGGCACCTGAAACACTGGACCGGTTCCCTCGTCCTGTTTTTCCTTTCTATTTCCACTTTTTGTCCGCCAAGCTGTTTGATGGAGAGGATCCGAAGGTGGCTTCCGTCCACGGCCGAGACAATTTCTATCTCATGCATCCGCATCGGGCCACCAGTTGCAGGATTTGTCATGTTCCTTGTGAACTTAGTCTGGAGGCCGAGCTTCTGCAGCTCGCTAGTGATCCACGAGCAAGGGGTAGAGGGGTGCAGGTGACGAATAACAACTCTGAAACCCCTTTCAGATTTATTCTGGTTTGAATAGAATGGGATACCACTTTTAGCTAGTATGTCTTTAATTGTTCTATGTGCAGTCAAGTCTTTCGCCTGAATAGTTACACCGTTTCCTATAGACGTTTTTGTTGTAAAACTGTCTACCCCTGCTGAGTAATTTAGCTTTTCCAGTAGTGGCACAATTTCCCTAACATTTTCTATATGAATAGGGGGGGCCCTGCGGCTCTGTGGCACTATTTGCCACGGGGGCAGTTCGGTAGCCGAATTTTTAGGGGGAGGGGGGGCAATTTCAGTTTGCGCCGGTGCGCTGCGTGCAGAGGCCTTTTCACTCTCGACTGGGTGGCGGGGGGCTTTTATTTCCTCGACAATACTTTTGGCCGCCTTACTTTTAAAGATGGGGGTGGCTAGGGGGGGGAAAGGGTTTGGGGTCGCAAAATTGGTGGGCACACATGCTTTTTTATTGGGCGTTTTATAGCTAAAGCTATCCATGTCCATGTTGGTATTTGGGCGCTTGCCCGGGGTTTTCGTAATTGGTGCCGGATCAGAGGATGCCACAATTCCTGGACCGGTTCCGGCCACCACTTCCGAAAAACTCATAGGCAGTGCGTTCGTGCTATTGGGGGGTGAATTAAAAAGGTCCCGCTTGGCTGCAGGCCGGTTGAGGGTTCTGGATGCAGATGTGTTACCCATAGAGTGAGTAGTGGTGACTTTGGAATTTAAATTAGCCTGAACAGGGGAAACAAAGAAGCGCCTTTCAGTTGGGGGAGATGCTTTTCTTTTTTGTAGTTTCCGCGAGAATGGTGGGTTTCTTTTTTAAGCTTAGTTTGGAATGTCAGGTTTAGGATACAAGTTTTGGAAAAAGTATTGCGAGTTATAAATTTATGTTGTGTTTCACCTTGGTTGTGGTCCCTGCTATTGTCATATATATTGGCTAGTTTATGTAGTGTGTCAGCATTTGCAAGCGCGGGACTTTTTGAGCGGCTGTTTGTGCTTATGTTAATAACCTTGCTTGTGTGTGTAGGTGAGAGAGAGTGAGGGGAAATGCTTTTAGAGCCAATTTTTGTAGATGTGCTGAGGTTTCTCTCCATGCTGTTGTCTTCATGTGTGGGAGGGAAATTTCTAAGAGCGCCGCTCTTTTTGTCATCCGTGTTGGTATTAGTAATTTCAGCTGCATTGGTGTTGTGAGCTGTTGTCAATTTTTTCCCCCTATTTGTATGTGTGATAGAAAGAGGGGAAACCACTGGCCCATTTGAGACGCTACTTTTGGCGCCAGCTGTTTCTTTATTAGTATTAGTAAGGAAGAGCGGGTCTTTTTGGGCATTTTTGTTTTCTCTATTCTCTTTCCCCTTATATGTAAGTGAATTTATAATTTTTATAGCAGCCTCGGAAGGGTTTTTTAGACTGTTAATTGCAGAGTTGGAAGGCGATTTTTTCATGTTTATTATACTGATATTAAACTGAGAGTTGTTAGAATTATGGGACATGGGCGAGATTTCCAGGTAGAAAGGGGTATTTTGACTTTCTGGGCTCGAGAAAAGAGAGAGCGCCTCGTCATTTGAAGAGTCGTCAGAGAGTATTACATGGGCCATAATATCTGCTGACTATATGTAAAGGAACGATACTTTTTGTGGTATAAATACCCTGACTTTGGTTTTGGCGGGTCCTTTGGTACAATTCCTTTTCTTTGTTAGTCCTTCTTTGCCTCTTTTTTGCGTTCTTCCTTCTTTGCGACGTTAGTGTTCTTCTTTATGGCTCTTCTTTCTGGTTCCTCTTTATAGCTCCTCTTTATGGTTCTTCTTTATGGCTCCTCTTCTTTAATAAAATCTGCAGCTCGCTGAGTTTGTCGATTTGTCTCAAAGTATTTCACCGGAAAAACCGAATTTATATGCTTTTTAATATGTTTATTTTAATTGTTTATTTTAATTGTTTGTCGTATTGTTTCTGTATAAATTTTACGGCCGGGAATTTTTTGTCTTTTCACTTGTGGAGATTTTCACTTAAATGTCCCGTTTATTTTTCGTTTGCTTTGTACTTTCGATTGTATTTTAAATTGTAATTGTTATAAACAATTTTAAGCAATTTAAAATAATTATTTATTAACTTTTTTTTTTGACGTTTCTGGTGAAAGTACGGAGACAGAATGATTTATTTCTGCCCCGCATCCACGCATTTATTTGCCTGTGATTACACAGAGTGCAATATCTAGGTACAATTATTTTCGTTTTTGAATTTGTACATTTGTGGGGATGAGTGTGAGGGTTGGACAGGTGTGGTAAGTATACATGTGTTGGTATTTTCTTACTTATAAACATTGCGTGGATGGTAACATTAACATATGGTTTTTAGTTTGTTTACATTTTGGTTTGTTTACATTTTGAAGTTCCAGGAAATTTACATTATTCAATTTAATTAAGTATAAAATTAGTTTTATTTCTATTTTCAGATGCCCCCGCCAGAAGGACGGAAGCATCGAACCTCGGGAGTCATTGCCGGTGGGGAATGGGAGTTTCTTTGTCCCAGTTATTTGGAGCCGCAGGCTGCGCGCAATTTAAAAGAGTTGGGCCAGCGTTTCTGGTATGTATTCATGGTGTAATTTTAGCCGGCTGTCAAATGTGGTACTTTTTACCACTACAGCGGCCGTTATTTTGCGTTTGAGTATTCATTTTGTTACAGCATTTCACCAGTCGTCAGTGTTTTTTTTTCGTGTTTAGATCCCGCGCCGGCCGTCAATTTAGGTTTAGTTTGCAGGAGGGCTGCCAACCCGCCCATGGGTCTCATCTCCAGCCGTCAAATGGTCCAAAGCGCAGTGGATTCCCGCGCCGCCGTCTTATTCCAGGTCCAGGGAGTTGCTGCATTTCAGCTGGAGTTCTTCAATGCGTAGTGGATTCCCGCGTCGCCGTCTTATTCCAGGGTCAAGGAGTTGCTGCATTTCAGCTGGAGTTCATCAGGGTCGGCGAGAAAGTCGTCATTGGTTTGGAGTCACCAGGGTCGTCGCTTCTGTGGGTCGTCTCGCCAGGGAAAGGAGCATCTTATGGTCGCCGGGCCAAGATGCTTTGCTTTGGGCCGACGCTCGTAAAAGTCCATGGAATTGGATGCAGAAAATTGGATTAGATAAGTATATCTATGTGTTTAGTTTTGTTTTGTCTGATTTTAGTTTTTGTCTTTTCTTTTTCAGGTCCAGATTGTCCAGGATTTTCAATTTGTCCGGTGGGATTTGGGAAGGAAAACATTGCCATGGATTTATGATAATCATCGTTTGGGAGGTTCGTATATGTCAGTAGGTTTGTATATACATTTAGTTTTCTGTTGTAGTTAATTTATTTTGTTCTTTTTCAGGGATTTTGTCTGTATACCGTTGCTGCCAGGAAAAAGTCGAATTTAAGGGTCACGATATTGACCTCTTGCCGGGTCGGCAGCGCCGCTCCCAGGATACAGGAGGACGAGGGGGCATTCCAACATGGAAACGGCATTAAAACATTGTACGTTTTTTATGTTTTAGGTGCAAAAAATAATCATTTTCCTTGCGCCGAGTCGGGAAGTAGTAAGTTGCGTAGTTTACGCTTTTATTAATTTATTTTGTTCTTTTTCGGGGATATTTTAGTATACTGTTGCTACCAGGAAAAAGTCGAATTCGAGGGTCACGATTTTGACCTTTTGCCGGGTCAGCAGCGCCGCACTTAGGACTCGGAAGGACGAGGGGGCATCCCAGTATGGAAACGGCATCAAAACATTATACGTTTTTTATGTTTTGGATGCAAAAATCGTCGTTTTCCATTTCACCGGGTCGGGAAATGGTAAGTTGCGTAGCTTTGTGTTTTTATAAATTTGTTTTATAAATTGTTTTGTAATTTTTCAGGGACTTTGTCTGTATACCGTTGCTGCCAGAAAATGTCAAATTCAAGGGTCGCGAAATTGACCCTTTGTCAGGCCAGCAGCGCCGCACCTAGAGTTCAGAAGGACAAAGGGGCACCCCGATATGGAGACGGCATCTAAACATTATAGGTTTTTAATGTTTTAGGTGCCAAAAACTTCATTTTCCGTTGCGCCTAGTAGGGAAGTAGTAGGTTGCGTAGTTTTATGCTTTTATTAATTTGTTATTCTTTTTCAGGGACATTGTCAGTATAATCACCGCTACCAGGAAAAATTCGAATTTAAGGGTCACGATTTTGACCTTTTGCCGGGTCGGCAGCGCCGCGCCAAGGGTCAATAAAATCGAGGGAGCTTCTTGACATAGGGACGGCATCAAAACATTGTGAATTTTTATATATATTATTATATAGTACTCTGTTTTATGTTTTGATTAAATTATTTCAATCTTTAACAAAGATTTTGTCATTATTGCATTTCTGAGGGAAAAAAGTCAAATTCAGGGGTTACGATTTCGACCTTTTGCCGGGTCGGCAGCACCACGCCTAGGGTCTGTAAAAACGTGGGGGAATCCCAATAAGGAGACTGCGTCAAAACATTGTATGTTTTTTGTGTTCTAAATGCCAAAAAGTTAGTTTTTCAATTACGCCAAGTTGGGTCGTCCTTTGTCGTCCAGTATGGCTTTCGTAGAGATTTCAGCTGTTGTTTCAGGACATTGTTTCTGGGCATTTCAAAGGATCTGCAGCAAAAAGTTCAGAAAAGTGACGTTTTGCATACGCTGCTGCAATGAGTCGACTTAAATTCATCATGTTTATGCCGCGCGTTGATCCTTCTCCTGTCCATCTACTTCCAGATTCATCTGTGCGGGTCCTAGTGGGTGGCATCCTTCACGTCTTCTTCGTAGGGGTCAGCAGGAATACATCGTCAAGAGGTTTTTAGTCCGGATTGCTTGCTGGTGAGTGTCGTTTTAATATTTTATATAATATTATATAAGTTAACACGAGCAAGTCAGAGGGGTGCGACGACCCGCCGAAATGCCATCCAAGACCGGATGGACCAACAATAACATCGGCGACGCTGAGCCAGCCCAGTAACGCATTTCGCTTTAGCGAAAGCGATGTGCAAGGGTCAGCGTAATGCGAGGCGGGCATGTGCGCGCTGGGTGACCGTCGAAGGCACGGAACTCCAGACGGCACGAGGCGCTGACTATGCGCTCTGCTGGGACCGCTGCCTCCAACCGAAGACTTGGCGGCCTTAATAAATTTGATTTGCATTTAGTTCGTAAGATACCAGAATTCAGAGCAGTTGGCTCTAATAAAAAGAACCATTCAATACAAACGTATTTGGTTTAATTGACGCCCAACGCGCTTAAGTGTCGTAAAACCGAAAAATCCGTAGTAAAAAGATCTAGAAATCAAGGTCTCGTAATCGGGTTTTCTTTGAAAACACTTCGGACTCGCGCGCTGCACAATAATAGTGAACAGCAACAAACAAACAAAATTATCTAATACAAAAACAAAACAACGCTGCACAAGCAACAGTGAAAACCGCTGCATATCAACAGTAATCAGCTAAATCAACGACAGCCAGAGGATAAACGGATCAACCAGCTACCGTCTTCGATGCATTTTTATTATACCAGTATACCAATATAACATGTAAGTGAGATCTTTATTTTCAATTTACCTCTTTTAACGTCAACCAGACATGTGTGCCAATTTTTGAAAAAAAAACACATAATAAGTAACGAAATAAAACAAAAAAAAGAGTGATTGCAATTAAAAGTTCAGGTATAGCGATTTTCATTTACAAATTAAAAAAAAAAAAACAAATGATGAAGAAGGAAAATTAAGCTCTTTCTCATACAAATTATAAAAAAAAAAATTTAAAAAGTATCATTGTCCGATGTATAGAAACAGTAACGAAAACAATGACAGTGAAGAAGACTTAATACAGAGCTATAAAGACATAAGAAATAATAGCCATCAAGGGGGTTACATTGACGGTACTGAGACCGACGAAGATATAGAATTAAGTAACTTAATTGACGGCTTTACAGACAAAGTAAAAATGGTTAACGACCAGGAATTTCAAAATCAACATCAGGACCTTCAACAAGAGGCAACAGCAACACAAGAACAGGCGAAAACCTCAGGTACCATTAGTAATAAAGATGTAATTAGACTCATGGAAGCGGCCGTAAATGGCGCACTAGAGCATCAACAAAAAATATTTTCAGAAAAGCTTAAAGAGGTTGAGAATAGGCAGAGAGTAAATGAGGGTGGACCCCTAGTGGTATACGAGCAAATACCACATAACTCAGCTATCTCTTGTAATGAACCGCTAGACTTAGTAAAGTCCATACCAAGTTTTGACGGAAAACAAGATGAGTATGTGGCATGGCGAACCGCAGCAGTTAACGCCTACGAAATCTACAAACCATATTTGGGTAGCTCTAGAACCTACCAGGCCGTAGGAATCATACGTAACAAGGTAATAGGCCCCGCGGGAGTAATGCTTACGTCACATAATACAGTACTAAATTTTGATGCTATAATAGCTAGAATGGACTGCGCTTATGCAGAACAAACTCCAATCGAGGTAACGCAACAACAAATGGTTACTATGCGTCAGGGAGAGCTTCCCCTAATGACTTTTTATAATGAGATTGAGAGAAAGCTAACTCTTATTATTATTAAGACTTTGTTGTCTTATGACACAAATACTGCCGCTATCTTAAATAATAGATCACGGCAGGACGCTTTGACCGCTTTTGTGACCGGGTTAAAAAAATCAGTCCAACATGTAGTTCTCTCAGCTGCGCCCAAAGATTTGCCATCAGCATTGGCTGTGGCTCAACGGGCAGAGTCTTGCAATGAACGAGCCTGGTTCGTTGCAAGCTTTAATAAAAATTTAGAGGACAAATCTTACAATTCAGAAAACCGTCGCCAGGGTAACCGTTTTCATAACACCCCACAAGGTAATAACCACAACAACTCCCAGGGTGTTTTCCAGAGAAATCAAAACAATAATGCACCGGGCACTAGTAACCAAACTAGAGGCTCTCAATTTTCTAAAAACCAAGGACATAAAGGCCAAACGCAACAGAACAGTGAATCAAATAATTCTCGTAAAAGCTATTCTCAAAATCTAGGTCCTGAACCAATGGACGTTGATCCCACATCACGTTCTAAATTTAGGGGAGAGCAGACAGCTCGCAGTCGTCAATGGTTGAACCATACGACCCAAGAGCAGTCAAATGACCAGGAGTATAGGGTAAAGTCATCCTACGAAGCAGCGGAAATCGAGGCAGATAACACGTCCGATTCCGAATCATGTAATTTTTTAGGGGAACGTCCCTGCTCCCGTACATAATTCGTACGATAGCGGGGCGGGAAATCAGG
This sequence comes from Drosophila santomea, assembly GCF_016746245.2. Taxonomy (NCBI): domain Eukaryota; kingdom Metazoa; phylum Arthropoda; class Insecta; order Diptera; family Drosophilidae; genus Drosophila; species Drosophila santomea. The sequence goes on from NW_025319017.1 coordinate 9,058, forward strand.
TTACTGTTAGATACAGGAGCCTCCAAAAATTACATAAAACCTTTATCTGAATTAAAACACTTCAAACCGGTGGAAACACCATTTGAAGTTACATCAATCCATGGGCACACAAAAATAAAACAAAAGTGTCTGATCCATCTATTCAATGTTAAGTCATACTTTTTCTTGTTAAACAACCTGAACGGATATGACGGAATTGTTGGACTAGATGTACTAAAAAGGGTCAATGCAAAAATTGATTTAACAAAAAACATCATTGAGCATGATCATGGTACAGAGCAGATTTTTTACTCAAAATGCAGAAATGTAAACTTTATTAACATCAATGACGTGGACGTGCCAAACGCCGTCAACGAAGATTTTAAAAAGATGATCAAAAACAGATCAAAAGCCTTTGCGGACCCAAACGAGTCCCTCCCCTTTAATATAAATACGGTCGCCACGATCCGCACTGACGGGGAACCTGTATATTCAAAACTTTACCCATATCCGATGGGTGTAGCCGATTTCGTCAATTCGGAAGTTAAACAACTTCTAGCAGACGGAATAATAAGACCATCCCGGTCGCCTTACAATAACCCAATTTGGGTTGTTGATAAGAAGGGTTTTGACGAAGAAGGTCATAGGAAGAAACGTCTCGTTATTGACTTCAGAAAACTGAATCAGAAAACAATTGATGACAAGTATCCTATACCATCCATATCGACCATACTGTCGAACATTGGAAAAGCCCAGTACTTCACGACTCTTGATCTGAAGTCGGGCTTCCATCAAATTGAGCTCGCGGAGCGCGATCGAGAAAAGACAGCTTTTTCGGTCAACAACGGGAAGTATGAATTCTGCAGACTTCCCTTTGGTTTAAAAAATGCCCCTAGTATTTTCCAACGGGCCATAGATGATGTTCTGAGAGATCACATCGGTAAAACTTGCTATGTCTACGTCGATGACGTAATCATTTTCTCCCAAACAATGGAGAGTCATGTCAACGATATAAACACGGTCCTAAAAACTTTGTGCGATGCAGGCATGAGAGTGTCTGTAGAAAAATCTATGTTCTTTAAGGAGAACGTAGAATATTTGGGATTCATAGTGTCCCGAGGGGAATTAAAACTTCGCCTGAAAAGGTTAAGGCTATAAAAGAATTTCAACCTCCATCAACACTGTTCAGTCTCAGGTCATTTCTGGGACTGGCCAGTTATTATAGATGTTTCATAAAGGGGTTTGCTAGCATCGCAAGACCTCTGACGAATATTCTAAAAGGTGACAATGGAAAAATTGGTGCAAACCACTCAAAGAAAGTCAAACTAGAGCTGACCAACGAGCAGCGAAAATCATTTGAAAAACTTAGAAACATCCTGGAGTCTGAGGATGTCATGTTGGCATACCCAGATTTCACTCAGCCATTTGACTTGACCACTGACGCCTCTGGAAGCGGCCTAGGGGCTGTTCTTTCACAGAAAGGTCGTCCAATCACCATGATCTCTCGTACGTTACGCGGAACCGAGATTTCAATGGCAACAAATGAACGAGAACTACTAGCAATAGAGTGGGCACTCCAAAATCTCAGAAGCTATTTATATGGCGTAAAGAAGTTAAACATCTTCACCGACCATCAACCACTGACCGGTTCAATGTCGGATAAAAATCCGAATCCCAGGCTCAAAAGGTGGAAAGCGTTTGTTGATGAACATAACGCACAAGTGTTCTACAAGCCGGGTAAAGAAAACCACGTAGCCGACGCCTTGTCGCGGCAAAACGTAAATGCTTTAGATAACGATACACACTCCGACATCGCTACTATCCACAGCGAGGAGTCGTTGACCTACACTATAGAGTCAACGGAAAAACCTGTAAACTGTTTCAGGAACCAAATAGTGATCGAACAGGCAGATTTCCCGTCTATAAAGTCAATCATCCTTTTTAAATCAAAAACGCGTCACATTGTGCGATTTACAGACCGCACAACACTGCTTCGCTCACTAGAAGATTTAGTAAAAATAGATGTCGTCAATGCAATCCACTGCGAGCTACCTATACTCGCCTTCATTCAGCACGATTTAATCGTCGCTTTTCCCTCGACGACATTTAGACATTGTAAGAGCTTGGTCACCGATATAACAAACAGTACCGAGCAAAGGGAAATTATGACCACGGAACACAATAGGGCCCATAGAGCAGGACAGGAAAACGTAAAACAGGTCCTTCGTGACTACTTTTTTCCCAAAATGGGCCAGCTAGCGGCAGAAATCACCGCAAATTGCAGAACATGTTCCAAAGCAAAATACAATCGTCACCCAGTGCAACAAACCATAGCGGAAACACCAATTCCCGGTTATACTGGGGAAATTATCCACATAGATATATTTTCAACCGATCAAAAGCATTTTCTAACTTGTATCGACAAATTTTCAAAATTCGCTATAGTCCAACCAATCGATTCAAGAGCAATCGTAGATATCAAAACTCCGATACTACAACTAATAAACCTGTTCCCTAAAATAAAAACAGTTTACTGCGACAATGAAAGGTCTATCAACTCACAAACCATACGAACCATCCTAGAAAATAGGTATGGTATACAGGTCTCAAATGCGCCCCCCTTGCACAGCACGTCTAATGGCCAAGTTGAGAGATTTCATAGCACCCTAGCAGAAATCGCACGGTGCATCAAGATAGATCAAAACATAACCGAGACGACCGACCTCATTCTATTTGCAACAATAGAATATAACAGAACTGTCCACTCGGTTACAAATAAAAAGCCTCATGAAATAGTTCACGCTATTCCACCAGATTTTGCGGGCACAATAAGAGACAAGATCAAAGAGGCTCAAGAGAAAACACTTAGGTACTCAAATGAACACAAAGACAATAAACAGTACCAAGTAGGCGAAAAAGTCTGGTTAAAAACCAACAGACGCCTGGGTACCAAATTAACGCCACTCTGCTCAGAAGAGGTCATTGAGGCTGATCTGGGCACGACAGTGCTTATTAAAGGGAGGGTGGTCCATAAGGACAACCTTCGTTAAGAGGGTGCCCAATTTAATTTAAAATTTTTTACATTTTTTTATACTATCACTTTTTTATACTTTAGTGACGTTTGTTACTCTCTATATTTTATATTTTCGCACTTAGGTTAGGAAACTTGCTACTCCCGTTAGTCCTACTGACAACTCCCTCTTGGACCATAAAACTAAACGAATACTCACACGCTAACCACATACCAATAATGGACGGAGATATTACTTTATGGGACGAGTACGGTTACATGGGACATACAACGAACATTACATCGTACGAGACTTACGCAGACGAGACGAAACACGCAATGGACTTCTTCGTGAAGGAGCACATGAGACGGGTACTTGAAACGGACTTGGAACGAATAGAGACTCTTCTGGACACACTAAAGGTACGTCACCGACATGCCCGTAGTCTTAATT
>NW_025319017.1:20000-22003 GCF_016746245.2 Drosophila santomea
ATGCCGCTGAAAGGGTAAACAAATTTTTGGGGCTACAATTGCCACTAACCAAAAAAATTGGGACTGGCAAAAAGTGGTACAGGGGCTTGACAGGACATATGGAAGAGCGGAGATGTCATATAACACCCATAGCCAGCCAGTAGGATATTCAATTGGACAAGTTTTCTACAGGAAGAACTACCGGCAAAGTAACAAGGCAAAAGGGTATAATGCCCACCTCGGCCCAAATCGCGTGCGCTGCATTATTCTGCAGCGTAAAGGCAAAGCGTTTTACGAGCTAGGCAACGCTTAGGGCAAATTGTCGAAGCCTTCCATGCAAAGGATTTATATGTCACCAAAGAATTTCCAGCCTTGTTCAGAAACTCCCTATATAATTAGCGGAGCACTGAGCATGGCTATCAGAAGCAGAAATACCGACGTAACCTAACAGTTTCCATTTCCCAAACATTTCCAAAAGAGGTGCTGACGCGAGAAGCGGAGTAGGTCAAAAACATGACATAACGTTTAACGGGTATAACAATTGTGAAGAAGAAGTTATGAAATATTGCGATCAGTGTATACCTCTTCCTCTTTAACGCGGCATATGAACAGCATAAATTGTATTGTAGTAACAAAACAGGTGAAAGGGCTTATAAAATTTTGGTAGTTCAAAAGCCCGTAGATATAACTACCTTTGGTCAACAGATTTAGCTACAATGGTAAGAAAGAGGAGAAGATTGAGGAAGGTCTGACAGATCAGAAGACGCCGAAGTGACAAGACTGCATACAATCGAGCATGCAAAGACCTCAACAGAATGCTTTAAGACCTCAAAAGTAGATCTCTGGAAGCATATCTGGTCGATCTTGAGCCTAACAACGCTCTAGTCAGGAAAAAGCAAACGTTCAGACAGCTTCCAGCCATTCGACCTGTGTGACCCAGAACATCTAGACGAGACGATACAGTTCTTCGATATAGTGTGTCCCATGGACTAACCAATACATAAAGTTGTTGGGGATGAAATTCAACAAGAAATCATCAGTTAAAGATATATTAAAATCTGTATGATACAACCGCATAGACGGTGCAGCTATAAAACACAATCCACCAAACTGAATTGAAAATCTAAACTGTAAAAATCGAATTGTTAAGTTGTGTCCCCATGTATATATATGGTTAACAAGGGATCATTGTCAGAGAGGTTCCCCGGCAAGAGTAAACAACACAGTCGAATAAATTTAAATCGTTATAATTATTCACTGATTTACTTTAAGCTATAAATATGTACAGGCGTGTGTGTGTGGATACGTAAAATTTATAGTTAGACCGGCGGCGTGCGTTCAGTTTCGTGTGCAAATTCAGACTGATTTTTGAAGAGTAATTATGAATCAAAGTCTTAGATTTGGTCACTTTCCATCCCAGGGAAAATGTGCAAAGGTGATTGTTATCCCAAAACCGGGCAAGCTGGATGCTGAATTGTCGTTCTACAGGTCATCAGCCTTCTAACCATCCTGTCAAAAATTCTGAAGAAGCAATACCCAAAGAAACTAATGCCAATATACGAGGAGCCAATATATTCCGGACCTCAAGTTTCTCTCTATAAGGGGTACTTTTTAGGAGTCTCAGAGAGCTCTAAGCAGGATTTTAGATGCTTTTGAAAAAAAAGGATTGTGGTGCAGTTTTCCAAGAAGTTAAACAAGTTAGTTTGGCATTAAGGATTAAAACGCAAAAACTGTAGCAGACTCCGGATAATTTGCACTCCTGGTTACTGAGATGGAACATCGTATATTTAATAATTATTAAATTAAATATTTGGGGCTAACCCTTGACACCAAACTGAACACATCACGGGAGAGGTCAAGCTTATACATCACAAAAGTAAGCAAATATACTGGTTGCTTCAAAAAGACATTTAGAGTTCAGTAAAAATTCTATAACCAACATTCCCAATTCATTAAAATATCATCCCTGGACTACACTCAAACTAACTCTTAAATTCACAATATAGCAGCATCCCACAATATCA
>NW_025319018.1:0-10001 GCF_016746245.2 Drosophila santomea
TATAAGTCAAAAGTGGTTTAGCATAGATAAATCTTTGTAAATTGTCCCAGCCTACGGTTACTGCAACGTCGAGAATTTGCCTAGCATCCGTTAGTGCGACTCTTGTCTCTTCTCGTCACTCCGTATTGCGTCACGGATCACGTCGTCTATTGCTCTCACGTCGGGTACAGCCGTCGCTGCTCTTTGGTATTTCGTCGATTTGTTAAAAAATATGTACTCATATACTCGTCGCTGCTGCTGTTTTTATTTTTTTCGTCGTCCCCGTCGAAATTCACGTATTTTGTTATAGTGCAGGCTCGATCCTGCTCACGTCGTCGATGCCTCTCTTGTTTTAGCGTCGTATGATCTCCTCTACTCGTTTACTGTTTCTCCGTTATTTGGTTTGTTGTTGTCGTTGTCCTCTCGTTGTCGCTGCTGTGAACTTCGAAAATCCGATTCATCAAAAGTTTACTGACTGTGTCTTTTATGATTTTTCCGCCGATGTATCTAGTTTTTCATTTACAGTTAGTATTAGCGATCTATTATTAGTTTTTTTCCTTGAACTTCATGGACGAGCCCCCAATAAGTTGTAGGGATAATACAAGTTCAGTTTATTTATTTGGGTAATGTTTACAAGGTTTTAAATTATGACTGTAAAATGAAAAAACTACGACTCTTGGCGGTTGTGCTGGAATAAGAAACAGTGTGTACACCCCCAATACATCTAGGCTGCCTAACTATATTAAGTTACTCCAACCCCAAATGTAATAAATTACATATTTGACAAGCATACTCCGGGCCATTGTTGATCATTTTCAACATTCCATACAATAGATATATGGCTTGTGGTTACCGTTCACTTCTTTAAACTTTAAATTCACACACCAAGCAATTTACGATGCAAATACGAGCCAAATAAATTAAAATTCTTTTTATTAATTACATAAAATATTTAACTAATAAAGTAAACGACTATAGCGTTCTCTCTTGTTTTTGTTTAGGAATGTCTTACTCATATAAACATTTTCGTTAATCTTCGATATCTTCAACCTGATGATTTCTTGTTGAATTTCACCCCCAACAATTTCAGGTATTGGTAAGTCCATGGGACACGCTACATCCAAGAACTGTATCGTCGCGTCTAAGTCATCCGGGTCACACAGGCTTAACGGCTGGAGGCTGTCTCTTAAGTTCCTAATGAATATTTCGGGGAACAAGCAGGTTGGTCGTCTAACAACTTCAAACGTATGGCTGCATGTTTTTATACCCGTTCCTCGTAGAGTAAAAGGGTATACTAGATTCGTTGAAAAGTATGTAACAGGCAGAAGGAAGCGTTTCCGACCATATAAAGTATATATATTCTTAATCAGGATCAGTAGCCGAGTCGATCTGGCCATGTCCGTCTGTCCGTCCGTCTGTCTGTCCGTCTGTCCGTATGATCGTCGAGATCTCAGGAACTACAAAAGCTAGAAAGTTGAGATTAAACATACAGACTCCAGGGACATAGACGCAGCGCAAGTTTGTCGAATCATGCTGCCACGCCCACTCTAACGCCCGCAAACCGCCCAAAACTGCCACGCCCACACTTTTGAAAAATGTTTTGAAATTTTTTCATTTTTGTATTAGTCTTGTAATTTAACAGCTTTGAAAATAGCAAAAATCGACACCTCTAACTGGGATTGCCTGCTCGTTTTTCTGTGCTCTGCCAAGTTGCCAAAGCTAACGCTGTCTCTATGGGAACAATCCCTTATGAGTAAGACAGATATTCCACTGTGGGCTGAATTCCAGGCTTTCTTACAAGATCGTCATCGAACGCTCGAGGCGATCGAAGATTTTAAGCCAAACGCTCAATCCAGAGCACTGCGGACTGACAATAGCCCGCGGGCGATTCAGACCTTTGAGAATAGAGTGACGGTAACTCCACAATCCTGTAAACTTTGTTCGCAAGAGAACCATCCTATCCGAGTATGTCCGTTATTCTTACGAATGCCAGTCGGAGAGCGGGAGAAATATATAAAACAGCAGAAGTTGTGCTTAAACTGTTTTGCTAGAACGCATCTGCTTAGGGATTGCACTAGCACGCATAATTGCAATACTTGTAAAGGGCGCCACAACACTCTCCTACACCGAAGCGGCACTCCACCAGTCCAGTCAGCGGTCAATCCTGACCACCAGGCCCACGTATCCACATTTAACCACCAGCAAGATATACAGTCCACTCCATTAACGAATCAACCGAATGTGCAAACGTTTCTGGCTGTAAACACTCAAGGGGTCCTCCTGAGTACAGCATTAATAGAGATTTGCCATTTAGGCATCAAATACTCAGCACGGGCTCTTATTGACTCGGGTTCTGAGGCAACCTTTATTTCAGAACGCTTGTTCAACTTGATTAAGTTGCCTTATGAATCCATCCATGCTCAAGTTTCAGGGCTCAACCTCACTGTTGCGGCTCAGCCCCGTAAGCGCTGTCAACTCAGCATAGGTTCTCCGGTCAAGCCCCACATCCAAATTAAGACTTCTGCATATGCACTACCACAACTGGCCGGGAGTCTCCCATCCTTTACTTTACCTGAGGACTCTTTAAAGCATCTGCCGCCTTTGCAACTAGCAGACCCAAATTTCTACCGGAGTTCGCAGATCGACGTTCTGATCGGTGCCGATATCCTGCCATCGATCATTCTCAGCGGCTCCCATCCCAATATCTGTGGCACGCATCTTGGCCAGGAGACCATATTCGGATGGATTCTTTGCGGTCCGATCGCAACGAATCCCACAAGCAGAATATGCTCATTTTCGTCCCGACTAGCTGTCACCGAGTCCAGACTGGACAACATTCTCACAAAATTTTGGGAGGTGGAGGATGTTCCAGTGAAGCGGGTTAGGGAATCCACCTCGATTTGCGAGGAAAACTTTATCCAATCTACCAAAAGGAACGAGGATGGGAGGTATGTGGTTTCGTTGCCCTTTAAAGAGCCTAACAATATCAACCTTGGGCACTCCAGGTCGATCGCACTGGCTCAGTTCCTCCGAAACGAGATTCGACTGAATAAAGACGTTGCGTCAAAAAAGCAGTACGACTCAGTCACTCAAGAGTATTTAGATTTAGGTCATATGCACCAAGTCTCTCCGGACGACTCTAATAATTTTTATTTGCCCCATCATGCTGTCTTCAAACCAGACAGCACCACAACGAAGGTTCGCGTTGTGTTTAATGCTTCCAATCCTTCATCAAACGGGAACAGCCTCAATGATATCCTTCATGCGGGGCCCGTACTGCAGTCCGATCTTACTATCCAGATTCTAAAATGGCGTTTCTTCAAGTATGTGTTTAATGCGGACATCACAAAAATGTACAGGCAAATTCGGGTAAATTCAACCCATACGCGCTTTCAGAGAATCCTCTTTCGCAATAAGGATGGAGAGCTCTGTGACTATGAACTCGATACAGTCACCTTCGGCGTAAACTGTGCGCCTTTCCTAGCCATCCGCGTACTACAACAGTTGGCTCAGGATATCCGAGGCCAATATCCTTTGGCAAGTGACATCATCTCGAACTTCATGTACGTTGACGATGTGCTCGCAGGCACTCACACTAAGCAGTCGGCAGTTTTAGCCATCGAGGAGCTTCGGCTGGCTCTTGAGAGTGCTGGTTTTCCATTACGGAAGTGGACCTCGAACGAAAGAAAACTCCTACAAGAGGTTCCAAAGGAGCACTTGATTAGTGCAGACTTTCTGGAGCTTGAAGAGGCTAGTACGGCGAAAACTCTTGGGATCCGTTGGCAAGCTACATCCGATAGTTTCTTTTTTATTCCAATGGTGATCCACCTCCAAACTGCTTACACAAAACGAGAGGTTTTATCTCAGATAGCCAAACTGTTCGACCCATCAGGATGGCTATCACCTTTCGTAGTCCGAGCCAAGATTTTTATGCAGAAAATTTGGCTACGGGAGCTGGGCTGGGATTAGCCACTCCCCAGGGATCTCGCGACCCAGTGGCGGGAGTTCCTAGAAGGGTATCCTGCCCTGAAGGAGATTCGTATTCCGAGATGGGTACGTTTCCATCCAGCTGCGAAACTTCAGTACCATGCGTTTTGCGACGCGTCACAGGACGCCTATGGGGCTGCTATTTTCGTCCGAATCGAAACGAAGGAAGGCTGTTGTACCCATCTACTTACATCCAAAACCGGAGTCGCTCCTGTCAGATCCATCTCCATACAACGCTTGGAATTGTGCGGAGCAGTGCTGCTCACGGAGCTGGCAGCTCTAGTAATTTCTGAAATGCCTCCTCATGTTTATGAGACCTTTTACTGGACCGACTCCACGATCGTTCTTGCATGGCTGAGTAAGCCAGCGTGCACCTGGACAACATTCGTTGCCAACAGGGTCGCAAAAATCGAACAGTGTACCGACGGAAGCAAGTGGGGACATGTACGATCCGAAGACAATCCAGCTGATCTGGCAAGCCGGGGCGTCTCACCCCAAGAGCTGAAGGACAGCGCACTGTGGTGGCGTGGGCCAGCTTGGTTGCACCTCAAACAGGAGCAGTGGCCGAGTGAGTTGTTGGTCCATCCGGAGACTGAGCTTGAGCAGCGCCCCGTCAAATGCCACACGGTCGCAGTGCCCTCAGCAGTTGAAATCCTAGAGAGGTTCTCAGCCTTTGACCGAGCTCTGCGAGTTCTTGCTTATGTGTTTCGTTTTGTGAAAAGTTGCCGGAGGGAAGGTGTAGCCTCATCGGCAGAACTCACTGCGGCGGAGTTGTCGGAGGTGCAGGAGCGGCTAATTGTGCTCACTCAGAAGAATGAGTTTCCCGCCGAATATAAGGTTTTGAGCAACAAGCAACCAGTTCCACCCGCAAGCGCAATTTCGAACCTAAGCCCCTTTCTTGACGGGAATGGGGTCTTGAGAGCAAGCGGCAGGTTACAAGCATCTGAAATGCTTAGTTATGATGAAAAACATCCGATCATCCTTCCTGCATGGTGTAGGTTCGCCGAACTTCAAGTCTTGTTTATCCATCGCATATTCTTGCATGGGGGGAATCAATTAATGATCCGACTGATCCGTTCCAAATTCTGGATTCCCAAGCTTAAAATGTTGGTGAAACGAACAATACATTCGTGCCGAGTGTGTGTTATTCACAAGAAGAGACTGCAGACGCAGTTGATGGGGAATTTGCCCCGTGCGAGGTCCACGTTTTCCAGACCGTTCACCCATACGGGTTTTTGTGTGTTTTACTACCCGGGCTATCCACCTCGAAGCGACCTCGGACTTGACTACAGAGAAGTTCCTGGCCGCATTCTCCCGTTTTTTCGCTCGACGTGGGTGTCCACAACACGTCTACTTTGACAACGGGAAAACGTTTGTCGGAGCTTCCACGTCCTTATCAAAGGATTTCATTGAAGCTACCAGAACATCGGTGTTATCGCAGCACAGTCTTCAGAATGTGTCCTGGCATTTCAACCCTCCTGGCGCACCTCATATGGGAGGGCTTTGGGAGGCAGGTGTGAAGAGCTTCAAGTCGCACTTTTACAAGTACACAGCCGCTGGGAAATACACGTTCGAGGAACTGACTACCCTCCTGGCTAAGATTGAGGCCTGTTTGAATTCCAGGCCCATATCACCAATGTCCGAAGATCCCACGGACCTTATCGCTCTGAGCCCTGGGCATTTTCTAATCGGTGGACCATTACTTGCGGTAGCAGAACCTGAGGTTAAAGAAGGTCCCAGCTCCATTATCAATCGGTGGCGGAGGTTGAAAGCCCTGAATCAGCAGTTCTGCCTGCGTTGGAAGGAGGAATACCTAAAGGAACTCCACAAAAGGAATAAATGGAAGTTCCCAATGCGAGATCTCCAGGCGGGAGACATGGTGGTGATCAAAGAGGAGAACTTGCCATCCAACGAGTGGCGCCTTGGGCGTATCCAAGTGGTCTGTCCCGGCGTGGACGGCAAGGTCAGAGTGGCAAACGTTCTCACAGCACGGGGGGTCGTCCGAAGACCAGTGGCAAAAATGATCCGCCTTCCAATGGACAGCCCGAATGAGTCGAAAGACTCCTCCATACTTTAAGTATTTGAAAACCTGCTACTGACGAGTCCTAAGTTGTGTCGTCCTACGTCGTCCATGTGTCATGATCATCCGCATCTATCTCATCTAATTTTTTATTTTGCCCATTTCTTATGTAGCCGCATATACAATGGCTCCAGCGATCCGCCACGATGTATACCGCTGTAGAGTGTGCAGGGGGGTTCATCCATTGAGGAGCTGCCAGCGATTCCTGCAACTGCCGGCTGTGAAGCGGCTCCGGGCAGTCTTGATTAACAAGTACTGCGCTAACTGTCTGGCCCACGAGCATTCGGGCCGGTCGTGTCGCAGCAAAGCGAGGTGCCGCATCTGCCGAGAGGCCCACCACACTATGCTGCACATCCGCGGTGAACAGCCATGCTCTTCGAGGCCTCAACGGAAGCGTTAGCCACAAGCAGCGCCTCAGCCTCAACGGCGTCAGGAGGTGGGTTCGACCGGGTCACGACGCTCAGCCTCGCCGATGGATAGTTCCCCACCCCGCAGCTCATTGTCAACGCCGACGGGCGCGCCTAGCTTGGTGCGGACGAGCGTCAGCATCCTTCCGACCGCTGCCGTGCTCATTGGGTCCGAGCAGAAGAGATTCGATGTGCGAGTCTTGGTGGATCCGTGCTGCCCCGTGAGTCGCATCCACGTCTCGCTGGTGAAGGCCGTCAACTTGGCCGTCACGGGCGTGGGCAACGAACGGCTGTGTACCACCGAGATTCGCTCAAAAACGTTCCGGATGAGCAAACAGCTGCTGATGCTGGTGGACGAGCAGATGCAGAGCCGGATGCCGGCACAGCCCGTGGATCCGAAGGTGCAGGACATGTTCCACAACATGACGCTAGCGGATGACCGGTGGTTCCACCCAGCGCTTGTCTCGGCTGTCCTTGGAGCAGACGTTTACGCCGACCTGATGCTGCCGGGTATCATCGCGAGCCAGGACGGCCTGCCCATGGCACAAAATTCCAAGCTGGGATGGATTCTTTCGGGACGCTGTTCTCTGTCCTAAATGTGCAAGTATTCCTCTTGCAAGGGGGGGAAGAATGTTCATGCCGAACAGCTGAGTCCGGTATCCCGCCAGCAGAGCATCGCTGTTGGCGGAATGTTTCGGAAGTGGGACACGAAGCCGTTATTTTATGTGAAGAAATTACTTGAAAATAAAACCCCAAACGAGAAGGACGAACTCCAACACCTTTCGTTTCATTAAACTCTGGGAATATTTGCGACACCAGCTTTTCCGGCCCCCGACGTCTCTACATTTTGGTGTTTTGAAATTGTTTCATTTTTGTATTGGTCTTGAAAATTTCTATCGATTTGCCAAAAAACGTTATGCCACGCCCACTATAACGCCTACAAACCGCCTAAAAATGTGTTTAAGACTCTCCTTCTCCCTTCCAATAGCTGAGTAACGGGTATCAGATAGTCGGGGAACTCGACTATAGCGTTCTCTCTTGTTTTTGTTAGTAACGGCACTTTTCGTGGACTTCTTGAAACTAACTAAGTTTCCAAACTAACATTAAGATCACTAGTTTTTTATTTTTCGATTTGCAAAAATTTTTTTTGCCACGACCACAAACCCAAAACTGCCACGCCCAAACTTTTGAAAAATGTTCTGATATTTAGTTATTTTAGTACTAGTCTTGTAAATTTCTATCGTTTTGCCAAAAAACTTTTTGCCACGCATATTCTAACGGCCACTGACCGCCCAAAACTGCCCCGCCCACACTTTTGAAAAATGTGTTGATATTTTTTCACCTTTTTTTTAGTCTTGTGTAGAGACGTCGGGGGCCGGAAAAGCTGGTGTCGCAAATATTCCCAGAGTTTAATGAAACGAAAGGTGTTGGAGTTCGTCCTTCTCGTTTGGGGTTTTATTTTCAAGTAATTTCTTCACATAAAATAACGGCTTCGTGTCCCACTTCCGAAACATTCCGCCAACAGGGATGCTCTGCTGGCGGGATACCGGACTCAGCTGTTCGGCATGAACATCTTGTAAATTGAAATTTCTAACGCCCACAAACCCACTGTTAGTGTTGAAGAGTCTCCTTTGTATTTCCACTAGCTGAGTAACATTTTTTTAGATTGTCGGGGAACTCGACTATAGCGATCTCTCTGGTTTTTTGTTCTGAACTGGAATGGGCGGATAAGGTCGACTATGTGGGGCCGCTGGTCGCTGTTGGCAGAGTTTTTCCAATTCCGAAAAAAGAAGATGACGTCGGGTCGTTAACGCACTTCACTTTATTTTATTTCGGTGGTCGGATTAATACTAACTTAACCCTAATACAATGGAACCGCAGGACCGCGGAGTGGTGAATTTGCCGGTTGGAAGCAGGGATAGCGAGAAAAAAGCGGAGCGAAAGCCGGTCCCACTGCCGGTCAGAAATTCGCCCAGGTCAGAAATTCGCGGCGTGAAGATTCGGACAGTCGAATTTGGCCCTTGAGCCGTCGCTCAGCGCTCGAATGGTTGTCTGGATCCTTAGGCTGTGGTCGATCTTTAGGACGACATCCAGCTGAAAGCGGTATGTTCGGGACAGGATAATCACCGAACAAACCTCGTCGTCTCCCAGCCAACCACCGATCGATGCTGCTCATCGCATGCATGGATAGATCGTAGCGCCGGCTTCGAAGGTCCTCGAGTCCGTGTCCAGCACGACGATAGCGGTTTACAGCCTTCTGCTGCGGCCACGTTGCCACCGACGGGTCGCGAATGAGACCGGACTTATTAATAAGTACTACCCGAAGGCGCTTTTCAGCGCTCAGTTTGTGGAACCTCTTGCACTTCCGAAGAGGATGGATTCCCGGATGGACTTGAAAGCGGTAGGATGGCACGAGGACAAAAAGCCATTCTAGGAAGTTTTGTCTGTCAAGAAAATAAGCAAAACGGGGCTTAGTATGTGCAGACTATACCTCGGACCCCGGAATGGGGGATAAGCCCTAATCCTTTGTACTGGAGGACTTTTTGTTCGCCGCAGGTAGGAGAAAGACCTTGTGGACAGGGCGCTCTCATCGACTCGAATGCGGTCATCGGCTCTAGGGAAGGCAGAAACGATTCTGCCGAGCCGACATTCGGTTGATAAAAGATTGTCCTCCTGATCGGAAATTGACATTTATTGCAGATTATTTGTGGAGATTCTTAAGATACTCCTCTCTCCACCGTGCACTAATCTGCTGATGCTGAGCCTTGAGATGTTGCCATCGATTTAATATCGACTTGGCTTTACCCTTTATATCGGGCTCAGCCATGAAAAGCAATGGCCCTCCAATAAGGAAATTGCCTAGTGTGGAGCCAGTAAATCTGAGGCATCCTCGGACATCGGAGAGAGGAGTCTGGAATTGAGGCAAGCCGCGAGAAGCGTCTCCAGCTCCTCAATCGTGTATTTGCGGGCGGACGTAACTTTATAAAAAAGGTTTTTGAAACTTTTCACTTCCGCTTTTCACAGACACCCCATATGTGGAGCAACGGGTGGGATGAACCGCTACACGAATCACTAATGGCTGCGCATCCGTCACAGACTCTTTGATGGCTTGTAGGAAGTCCCTGGAATGTAAAGTTGCTGTCATTATCCGAATGGACCCGCGTCTCGCCACGAAACGAACAAAGGCCTCTAGAAATTTCTTGGTTGTGAGAACAACGGTGGGTTTTAAATGGATCGCCTTTGAGGAAAACAAATAAATATATCCCTTCTTTATAAGACACGCTCTTCCCGTGTAATTATACCCGTTACGCGTAGAGTTAAAGGGTATACTAGATTCGTTGAAAAGTATGTAACAGGAAGAAGTGATTGGTTTCGACCATATAAAGTATATATATTATATATCAGGAACAATAGCCGAATCGATGTGGGTCTTTCCGACCGTTCGTCTGTCCGTTCGTATAAACGTCGAGATCTCAGAAACTATAAAAGCTAGAGAGTTGAGATTAAGCCTTGAGTTGACCAATATTGCCACACCCACTCTAACGCTC
>NW_025319020.1:0-56743 GCF_016746245.2 Drosophila santomea
GCAGACGAGCCCGAAACGGTCGCCATACTGGAGGCATTGAAAGGAGTACACAAGGAGACCGACCCCGGAAGTCAAAGTCACCGGCGTGGAAGGCCTGATGAGGAGCCTCGATGTCCACAGCATGATGGAGGCCAGCGGGAAGCAGACCCGAAAGTCAGGAAACCGGGGGTGAACGGCGGAAAGCAGCCGCGAGAGAAGGAGAGGCGGGTGTCCAGCCGCGATCGGCGAGACATCGCAAGAGTAGCCCTCCGGATTACGCGAAGATTGCGAAACAGGTGCGGGAGTGGAGCTCCGGTACGACGGTCACGACAAGCCATTGGAGTTCCTGGAGCAGGTGGAGTGGTCAGCAATGACGTACGGCCTAGAGATCAACCAAATCCCGCGAGCGATGCCGAAATTGCTGAAGGGCAGGGCCCTAAAGTGGTTCATCGCCAACAACAGATTCTGGAGACATGGCAGAGTTCATCCCCAGCTTCCAAGAATTTCTCCTTCCCAGAGGCTTCATGACGAAGCTGGCAGACCAGGTCAGGCAGAGAAGCAGCGGCATGGCGAGTGCTTCAAAGATTATGTGGACATGCAGACCCTAATGCGGCCTTTGGGGATGTCCCAGAAAGAATATTGGAGAGGATAAGGGAGAACAGCACTCCAGCTCTACGAATGTTTGTCCGCCCGTACGAGTGCCGACACCTGGATGCTCTGATGGCCCTGGCCGACGAATTCGAGGAACTGGACTCCCAAAGGGAGCGTTTCGAGTCAGAGCGGACCCACAGAGTCCGCCACCATCGGGATTTCCCAAGAGGGGAACAGCACGCGGTGTGCAGAAGGTGCCAAGAGGAGCCCACAGGACCATCGAGGCACGAAATGAACGGGCGAGGGCCAGGTGCGGCGGGGGTTTGTATTAAACCCAGGATCACTGGATTGCGGGATCACTGGATGCGGGAATGTCGGAACCGACCGATCACCTTTTGCTGGACGTGCGGGAGAATCGGCCCGAAGACCTCAGAGTGCTGTCCAAGATCGGGAAACGCCACGCGGCCCCAGCCTCAGAGGGGCAACCAGGGTTCGCAAGTGCTGCCCCTCAAAATTAATGGCAAGCTGAAGGCGGAAGAAAGGCAACTGTCCGCCACAGTGCTCATAGACGGAATGGAAGTTAAGGCCACGATGGACACCGGAGCCACAGCAAGCTTTATTAGCGAAGAGTTGGCGGACAGGTTGCGGGCAGTGGGAGAGGTCGTATCCACGAGAAGAGAAGTGCGGATGGCTGATGGACGGTTTGAGGAGGTCACATCGCTGCTCGAAGTGGACATAGGACTGGGAGAGAGGACCGTAAGAATGCAACCACAACATCATCGACGCTCTAGTACTGGGATGGGATTTCCTAACGATACCAGCGGGACAGGTGGTTCGAAGCGGTGCACGCGAGAAGCTGTCAGTGGCAGTCGTGGAGAGGACGACCGACTTTGCGGAAGAAGATATTGACGGCTTCCTGAAGGCAGAGCTAGCAGAGTTGGGAAGAGTCCACAGAATCACGATGAAGGACGATCAACCGGTCAAACAGCGCTACTACCCGAAGAACCCGAAGATGCAGGTGGAGATCAACGCCAAGGTCGACGAGTTGCTACAAAAAGGGTGCATCGAACCGTCTAGGAGCCCGTACAGCTCTCCCATAGTGATGGTGAAGAAGAAGACGGGCGCTTGTGTGTAGATTTCCGCCAGATAAACGCAAAGTCCGTGATGATCAACTACATTCTGGATCAATTAAGGGAGGCGAAATACATAAGCAGTCTGGATTTGAAGGACGGGTACTGGCAGATTCCGTTGGAAGCGGCAAGTCGGCAATATACGGCATTTACGGTGCCGGGAAAGGGCCTATTCCAGTGGAAAGTAATGCCATTCGGACTGCACTCCGCATCGGCAACGTTCCAGCGGGCGTTGGACTAAGTGATAGGACCCGAGATGATGCCACACGCGTTTGCGTACCAGGGCGACATAATTGTGATCGGACGGACACTACAAGAACACAAGCGCAACCTGAAAGAGGTTTTCCGGAGGCTAAGGGCGGCAAACCTGAAAGTTAACGCAGATAAGTGCAAGTTCTTTCGGAAGGAGCTACAATACCTGGGCCACCGAGTGACGGATCAGGGCATCGGAACGGATCCGGAGAAAGTGGCGGCAATAGCTCAGCTAAAGCCCCCGGGAAACGTGAAGGAGCTGCGACAGTACCTATGAGTGGCGTCGTGGTACAGACGTTTTGTACCAGATTTTGCGACGTTGGTACAACCGCTGAACGCACTCCTAAAGAAACAGGCAAAATGGGAATGCACAGACGCCCACCAAGAAGCATTCGAGGCCGTCAAAACCAGGTTGGTCGCCGACCCGATCCTGGCATGCCCCGATTTCACAAGGACGTTCGTGCTACAGACGGACGCCAGCGTCTACGGGCTGGGCGCTATCCTCACACAGCACTCCGAGCAAGGCGAGCGGGTCATATCCTACTCCAGCAGAGCTCTGAACGGAGCGGAAAAGAATTATTCTGCAACAGAGAAGGAGTGTTTAGCGATAGTGTGGGCTGTCAGGAAATTAAGACCGTACCTGGAAGGCTACCACTTCAAAGTGATAACGGATCACATGGCCCTGAAGTGGCTGAACAGCATCGAGAGCCCGTCCGGAAGGATCGCGAGGTGGGCATTGGAGCTCCAACAATTCGACTTCGAAATTGCATACAGAAAGGGCCAGCTGAACATCGTCGCGGACGCCCTGTCGCGACAGCCGCTGCAGGAAACTAGCCGCAGGATAACGGCGAAGGAAGAAGTGGGCAGATGAGATGCAAAGGAAAATGAAGCAGGTTCCCCAAAAATACCCAGACTACCTAGAGGAGGCCGGCCAACTGTATAGGCACATTCCGCACCGGGCAGGAAACGAGGATGTGGTGTCATGGAAGCTGTGTGTACCAACCAGGGAGAGGCAGCGCGTCATGGCCGAGAACCACGACATGCCGACGGCAGGACACCTGGGAAGTCGGAAGACAATGGCGAGGGAGGCAGCCAGGTACCACTGGCCAGGAATGCACCGAGACGTCAGAAGGTACGTGCGGAACTGCGAGAGCTGCATGAAATACAAGTCCAACCAGCTGCAAGCAGCCGGAAAAATGCTGACACAGGCGCGGACTTTGTGGGCCCCTTGCACGGGAATTCGATGCTCCTGGTCCTGGTGGATCGGTTCTCCAAGTGGACCGAGATCGTTCCATTGCGTAGGGCGACCACCGAGACGCTACGAAAGGCCGTGCGAGAGCGGATAGTGGCCAGGTACGGAGTGCCAAAAATCATGATCACGGACAACGGAGTCCAATTCACGAGCAGGGCGTTCAAGAGGTTCTTGGAGGAGCTGGGTGTAAAACACCAGCTCACGGCTCCATATACTCCGCAAGAAAACCCGACGGAAACCACCGGATACTCACCGGCATTTATAACGCAGGGAAGAGAACCGAGGCTGCCAAATACGTTGTTCGACGAACAGACGGCCGGAACGGGCAGATGTCCACAGACGCCGGTAGAAAACGCGGAAAAACTCAAGGAGATCTTCGAACTGGTGCGGAGAAACATAGAAAAGGCAGTGCAGGATCAGGCACGCCACTATAATCTCCGAAGGAGGCCGTGGAAACCCAAGGTCGGAGAAACTGTGTGGGCCAAAGAGCACCACCTGTCAAAAGCCGCGGAGGGCTTCGCGGCAAAGCTGGCACCAAGGTTCGACGGGCCTTTCAAAATAAAGAAATTCACGTCACCGGTAATTTGTATAGTGGAACACGCAACAACGAGGAAAACAAAAACGGCTCATATTAGCGACTTGAAGCCGGGAAGCGCGGGCGCCGGCCGTCCAGAGGACAACGAGAGCGACAATCAACAATAAAACCCTTTCGCGTAGAAGGGGGGAAGACGATACAGGGTATCGAAAAGTCGAAAGTCGCAAATAAACACACTCACACACACACACAAAAGGCCCGTTGGAGCGCGAGAGCGGGACAGGGAGGGTAAACAGCCGGAAAACCGTTAACGGCTAACGCACACAGTTGCCAATTCCGTGGGAGGCAGGTGCACGAAGGAGAGTCCCGTTACCGGTACAGGCCCCGCGGAATAACGGCGGAAAGGAGCAGATCGAAAACCGAGGTTTCGTCGCGGCGGAAAAAGCGAGAGTCGGTCTTTTAAGATCAATTCGGCACATGATGATGAACACACGCAGCGCGCAAAACAACCGGGAGGTAAGGGAGACCGGCACTGGGGAACAGCCCGAAGCGATATGGAGGGCGGATGTTGAGTCCTACCTCCAGCTTCTGGCGTCACCCCTGGTGTCGCGATCCCCATCCCCGGTCCAGGAGGACACGGAGGAAGTGCCCGACACGGAGCTGTCGAAGGAAGAGGCGATGGCCGAAGGACCGTTGGACTACGTGCCCCTCTCTTCGGAGAGCGAGGAGGACGACGGGGGTGAGAAAAGGACCACACTCACCGTCGTCGTTGCCACAGTCGCCACCGCGGCAGCCACCGTTGCCACCGACACCACCGCCGCCGTCGCAGCCACAGCATCAAGAGATGCCACAGCCGCCGCTGCCGCCACCGGCGCAGTCGCAGCCACCGCCACCACCGAAACTCGCGCGGCAAGAGTCATGCCCCGAGGCAAGACAGCCACCGCAGCGACCCTGCCTCCGCAGGCAGCAGTCGCTGTGTGAGAAGCCGTGGCGAGAAGTCGAGCGCGCGGAGTGGCCACCCAAAGTGGTCGAGGAGGCCGAGCAGGCGACACAAGGACCGTTGGGCTAAGCTCTTCGTACTGGACGGCCAGCGGTTCCGGTTGAAGGTGCGTCGCGGCGGGGATAAACGAGTCTACGTGCCACAATAAACAAAGACAAAAGCGAAAGCGAAAACAGAGTTGTTGGGACAGGGGAGGGCAAGGGCACACATTGCTCACACTAAAAAAAAGGAGTCATCCGCAGCAGCCAACAGGCACGCGGGCCAGCGAACGGACGCGGGGCCAGGCACGCGGGCCGGCAATCGGACGCGGGGCCAGGCAGGCGGGCCGGCAAGTCGACGCGAGGCTGCCGCAGGCGCGGAGACGAAGAAGGAGGCCGCCAGGGCGCTTGAGGGCCAGGGGCAGCCGCCCGGAGCATGTAGGGGCGTTCATCAGGGATCCCTGCGGAAGGGCCTCCAGGGTGCCCGTGTCCAGGGCCGGCAACCCTGGAGCATCAAGGGACATCATGTCATATTCGAGGAGCTGAAACGAAGAGAGGATGAGTAAAGATGGCGGTTTTTACGCGAAATTCCGTAACTTACCTCCATTGAGCTGCAACTCCGAAATCCACGTGCTTAGTGAAAATCGGGATGGGGGCGCTACGATAATAGCGGTCGATCGATAGTGAGATCGATAGGGAACAAAAAAAATACTGGATTTTATATTGATTTTCAACACGCTGTCACACTATTGACAGCAATCGGCACGACATCGGAACATCGGAATTACGGAACATGAAGTGGCAACGCCGGTCGCAAATATCAATAGCTCGATCGCGCAATCAGCGATGAGACAACATCGATTGGAATCGGAAATGGCAACGCCGGTCGCCAACATCGATAACTCGATCATGGTGAGTATCGGTGGAGTTGCCAGAGATGGAAAGCGATGAGAAGGCGGGAAATTTAAATGCGGAGCTGGTGACCAGAAGCAGACGGCAACAGATACAGGAGGCTGGAGAAGGGCGCGAGGATCGAGATGCCGAGTCGAGATGTCGACGTGAGGAGTAAGGAACGATGAGGATCAAGATGCCACGTCGAGATGCTCAAATAGGCTGAGACGTAAAGGCTGCGATCAGGAAGGCGCAAGTATGTTCAAGATGCCAAGTCAAGACGCTGAACGACGGGGTCTAATGAGCTGCGACTGCCAGGCTGAGAACGAAGGGCGAGAGGATTCAAGGGCGGTCAGGTCAAACGGGAAATAATGAGCCTTGGACCCCAGCAAAGCGGAGAGACCGTGAAATAAAGGTACCGCGCTGGACCTTGGACTCAAACCCGCCAAGGGCGTAGAGGTCATACGGTAACGGTGCGGACTTTGGACAGGCACAAAGAGGACGCACCGTGAGCTAACGGGACATGTTTGGACCTTGTACCCGAGCGAGCCGTGTGCAAAAGGGGAAATGACGGGATTCTCGCAGCTGATATAAGGGTCGGCGCCGGCGCAGCTCGGGACAGTCAAGAAGACTGTAACTCATCTTTGATCGCGAAGTTGACTATATCGTTGTCAACGGACATAGGATCGACATGTGTTAGGCATTTTGGTAATGCGGTCTCCTTCTTCTGTTGTTCATGCTTTGGTTTAAGGCACTTAGGTGCGGTCTTAACCTTTTGCATCCTTGGATTGATTTCCTCCACTGGAGCAGAATCATCCTTTTGCTGTGGGTCGAGGCATTTAGATGCGGTCTCGCCCTTCTTTTCTCCATACACAAACTTAAAGGTTCTTGAACCTAAAGTTACCGTCTCGTTATCACAATCTATCTTAGCTTTCGTATCCTCTAGATACTTTCGACCTAACAGGAAATCATAATTGTCGGAAAACTTGTGGATATAGAATTTCTGAAGAGACGGACATACTGAAGTGGGTTTAATGGTATACTCTGTTAGATCTTCTTCTTTTTCTTCTAAATTTTCAAAATTTTCCCTTATTATATTGATGGATGAACCTGTGTCGATCATTCCCTTGTAAATTTTGTTATGATAACCTATTTTACATGGGGACTGGTACGTCCTCCTGTGTCACTTGAGTGTCCGAGGCAGTTTGATGAAAATTTACATCCATTCTGATTTGGCCACTTTGACTCTCTCGTTGTCTTTTTACCGGCATCTGACCGTTAGTATTATTTGAAGTTGAAGGTTGGAAATTAAGGGAGTAGTTAAGAGGATTGTTTTGTTGGCCTTGTGTTAACTCCCTTCTAAACGTGTAATAATTTCCCCTTTGATTAACCGGTATGGGACGAGTGGAATACTGACTTTGATTTATTGTAGGTTGATTCGAATTTTGAGGTTGCGTTTTGTTATTCTGATTCGTTCCAGGATAATAATTGCTGTGATTGTAATTTCTATTATTGTAATATCTTTGATTATTGCTTTGACTATGATTTCCCCTGTTCCTGCGTCTGTTCCCTTCTAATCTATTAGAACGCTGATTTTCTGGACGTGCGTCATAGAGGCCTAGCTCCATTGAAGCTTGTTTTAATTTATAAATAGTATCAATATCTTTGCGAGCCAATGACATATAAATTCTATCCTGCAAAATTTCGATCTATTACAGATTTAACAGTTCTTTTTAACATTTCAGTGTAATTTGATTTATCTAAAGGGTCGCATTCTAATTCTAACTTGTCAAACATAATCCAATATTGTGATTCGAGCATCTCGATGAACTTACAGATGCTTCCGGGGTATGATGTATCCTCCAAATGTCTTATAAGTTTTATGTAGGGCCTGTGATCCTTGAATGCCATCGCCAGGACCGTCTTTGTATCTAGCATGTGTTTACTCTTTCTTGGGTCACGACCTCCAATGCTGCATCCACTAGTAACCGTTTTACTGCTCCATAGATAACGTGTGCTTGTCTGGCATCTTGGGTAGGGTATACGTTGAGTAGCTGCTCGTCCTGGTTAACAAACACAGATAGCTTGCCAGGTGTGCCATCGTAGTAGTTCAGTTCTTTAATTTGATTTAATAATTGATTTAGGTGGGTTTCCGAAAGTTGCGGAACTGCCATGGTGTATTTGTATAAGTTTCTGGATACACGGTGTTTATTTTAATTATTTGTTTTAAGTTACGGAATTAAAATTTTAATTAATTTTGTTTCCGACCGCACGGGATTTTAAATTGTTTTGCAGATGTTACTGACCACATGGGATTTTTTTCTTGAATACTACTTTCACGTAAATTCTTTTGCGGATCTCAAAATAATTTTAGAATCACTGTTTTAATTCGCCGATCCTGGATAGCTAGTTGTATAGCGTATCCTTCAATGGATCAGTACCGTACTAAAAGGACTCTTTAATTAACAGATCCTACCGACTGCGCCAATTAAATAATCGCAATACTCATATGTAAAAAAAATATAATTTTATTTTACCGAATGATTACGATATTTTTAGTTGAGAAGAACACCGACCGATTATAATTAGGTCTCAAACTGAACTCTGATAATTACTCTGATTTGATTGACGTTCAAGCCTCGGTTTCGAGCTTTTCTAATATGGACTTTAGACTTTAGGGTTCCGATCAAATGAAGAGAGAAAGCTTTGGAGTTGCTGACTTTAATAGTCTTTGCATTTCTCTTGGATTCAAGTGCATTCGCTCTTGGATACAAGTGCTCTTAGATTCTTATAATTTTGTTTATTGAAATATAATACTTCTGTTTTTCGGGACTGCGAATCCGAGCTTTGAACGTGGGAACCCAACGATGATGCAAGGGCTTAAGCATAGATTGTTTAAATTAGACAACGGATGTTTAGTCTACCAGTGGGTGACTTATCAGGTATCTGGTATCTGTTGGGTACATCCAGAGTTGTGTAGGGTGTGTGGGTAGTTTGGGTGTACATGTTGTATGTGTATTAGTGTGTAGGCATGTGCTTAAGTCTTAGGGACTTATGGATATGTCACTCCCCCAATCATTGAATTTGGCCTGTCCTCAGGTCGTTAAATTTGGATATATCATAACATTGTTTTCTGGTTGAATATTTTCCTTGACATTAGTTTCAAGGTGCGGATGTTCTTCTTTTTGTTTACAGTATTTGACAATAATATTCTTAGGTATATTTTTAAGCTTATACGCTAAATACAGAGTCAAGCTAATTATCATGATGACAAAAGTTGTAATGCATATAATTTGGAAAAAGTTGTAGTGTTTTACATGCAATTTTATTATTTCTCTTGTTTCCAAGTGATTTATTGGTTCTAAACGTGTAACATTGTTGGTGATATAAATCGTTTGTGTAAAATCTGCTACATTATTAGAAATTAGGAATTCATCTATTTGCATGGTAAAATTTTTAATTTTAATGATGTTGTTTCCTGATATCAATATTTTTTTGTTCGTACAATCTTGGTTGACAACTGTTTCAGGAATATTCCATGTTAAAAGTATATTTGGTTCTATATAATTTATTTGGAAATTTCTTTGGGTTTTAATGTATTTGCATTGAGTTTGCTCTTGTTTAATAAGTCCAACAATACATTTGTCGAATATTAATTTATCTGTATCTTTATGAAATACTTGGTTATTGAATACATAAAACTTATCGAATATTTGCTCGGTTAGAATATAGTTATGTTCATCTGGGTACGGAACTATTTGAAATATCGGAACTTTAGGGACCTCGCTAGGAACGTGGGATATAATCAAAATTTCGTTTGTATCTGTCTTGAGCCAAGTTGATGTTTTATATCTTTAGCATTTTCTCCGAGTTTACGTGTTTCAAATAATCGTGTTTTAGTAATTTTGGGTTAAAGATTACAAATCTGGTTAATTGCATACCCAACTCGATATCTTCTATGTATTCTGTAAACTGCGGTAGGTTGAATATCAGTATCGCAATTTGTAGGTTCTGTTCTTTTTCCACCTTAAGCCTATTTGTTATGTCTATACCGCTGTTGATTATGTCGATAACCATGTTTAGATTACCATGTTATAAATTTTTTCCTATAGCTCCCTGTCGTCTTCATCTAATGTACCAAATAGGTATTTATATGCCTTCCTTACTACGTTTAAAAGACATCTTTTGCTTCTGTTAATAATTCTTAATCCATTTATTTCCCGTTTTAGTTTATCGACTAAATATTGTATCTGAGGTACATTGGGATAGCCATTTGCTTCAGTTACTAGATTTTCACACATAAGCATTGTCTTTGTTATGTTTATACTCAAATAGTAGTATTCGTAGCTGGTTGGAATTTCCATCGTTCCGGTTTGGAACATAAGATATCCATTCTTCGCACTTATTGGGTTTACTTCGATATTGCTGCATTTGACCATAGTGATAAGTGGTAACATGCAACTAAGCTTTATTAGAAATATGTTGCGTACTTTGCGCTTCTCTGGCTGGTCTGGAACTATCGTATTTGCTCATATTAATCTTTTTTTGTTTCTTGAATTTTGATTTATAATGAATGATTTTCCTGCCGCGGTTTGTTTCCTCGAAATGTTTACTGTCCACTTGTTCAATCCTTCCTGTCTTTTTTAAATGGGTTGGCGATTTTACTCTTTACGAGTGGAGCCTGTCTATATTTTATATCAACTTCAAAATCATGCCTATTCTTATTAAGATATTCGATCTTATCGATTTTGTTCTGTTGTACATTAAAGTCTGGGCTGCCTGCATATAGAAAAATGTCTGCCGGAGATCGTTTTGTACTATTATGTTTAGTTTAATGATCTTTCTATATCAAATACACCATTTTTGCTGGTTGTTGCAGAAATTTGTACGCCTTCGGATCTTAACCAATTTTGCAAAGCTATGAACATAAAAGTTGAATCTTTGTCTGCTTTAATTTCTTGTGGCTTTTCCATATCATTGAATATTTTAGTAATGGCTCTTTTCGCTTCTAGCCAATCTCTACTTTTTACTTCTACTAGTGAGGCAAATTTTGAATAAATATCAATACAAGATAAGAAGATCTGGTTACCCGTGAGATAAAAATCTATCACATATTTTTCCCTTGTGTTGTGAGGAGTCTTAAAACTCCCCACAAATCCGGGTGCAGGAGATCGGCGTATCAACAGCGAAGACGGCTGGAATGCGAGAGGGTAAAAGGGCGGTCAGGTCAAACGGGAAATAATGAACCTTGGACCTCAGCAAAGCGGAGAGACCGTGAAATAACGGTACCGCGCTGGACCTTGGACTCAAACCCGCCAAGGGCGTAGAGGTCATACGGTAACGGTGCGGACTTTGGACAGGCACAAAGAGGACGCACCGTGAACTAACGGGACATGTTTGGACCTTGTACCCGAGCGAGCCGTGTGCTAAAGGGGAAATGACGGGATTCTCGCAGCTGATATAAGGGACGGCGCCGGCGCAGCTCGGGACAGTCAAGAAGAAGTGCGCGAAGGGCCATACAGCCACACAGTCGGTCGGTACGCGAACAACACGGAAGTCAGCGAAAGTACGCCACACGGGCGATCAGTCAATACCGAGTGACAGTGAAGCAGCGGAAACACAAGTGCGTCAAGCGAGCATCCCGAGTGGATCTCTGCAAGTACAGATCAGCGAAGGACGAGCGAACACCAGGACCAGAAAAGGGACGGCGGAGTCAGTGGTCGCGACGGTGGTTCGGAGAGGAGCGCTAGCTTAACTCACGGACGATACACCCTAACCCATAACATCCTAAGCCCTGGTAGAGCCCGCAGGTTATCCGTCGGCAAGGGCGATAAGTGCCTGGCCTACGCAGGAAGGGACGGTGGAGTCAGTGGTCGGCAAAGGTGGTTCGGAGAGGAGCGCTAGCTGGTCTCTCGGACGATACACCCCGTCGCCATAACATCATAAGCCCCAGGCGAGGCAGTGCGAATTCCCCATCGGAAACGACGCAGGCACACGAAGGAAGGACGACGAAGGAGCAACGACGCGCATCCGACGGCGAGGGTCACCGAATTCTGTTCAGCAAGTGACGCTAAATAAAGTTGATTTAAATCTGAGACTCTGTCTTCTCTTTGGTCGGGCAATCACACAAATCATAAATTTGGTGGGTCGAACAAACAAACTCTCTGAGGTAGCCGTTGCAATTCGTAGCGAGCAGAAACAAGAAAATTAGTTCGTTACATCTGGCGCCCAACCGTAATTGTCCTGGCCAAAAGAACAGAGGAGAAGATGGGGAAATCGTGGCTATACAGCCTGAAGAGGGATGACTTTCCCGCAATAGCGAGCGCCCTAAGCAAGACGCTGTCCGAATTTATCCAGCAGACGAGCCCGAAACGGTCGCCATACTGGAGGCATTGGAAAGGGAGTACACAAGGAGACCGACCCCGGAAGTCAAAGTCACCGGCGTGGAAGGCCTGATGAGGAGCCTCGATGTCCACAGCATGATGGAGGCCAGCGGGAGCAGACCCGAAAGTCAGGAAACCGGGGGTGAACGGCGGAAAAGCAGCCGCGAGAGAAGGGAGAGGCGGGTGTCCAGCCGCGATCGGCGAGACATCGCAAGAGTAGCCCCTCCGGATTACGCGAAGATTGCGAAACAGGTGCGGGAGTGGAGCTCCGGTACGACGGTCACGACAAGCCATTGGAGTTCCTGGAGCAGGTGGAGTGGTCAGCAATGACGTACGGCCTAGAGATCAACCAAATCCCGCGAGCGATGCCGAAATTGCTGAAGGGCAGGGCCCTAAAGTGGTTCATCGCCAACAACAGATTCTGGGAGACATGGGCAGAGTTCATCCCCAGCTTCCAAGAATTTCTCCTTCCCAGAGGCTTCATGACGAAGCTGGCAGACCAGGTCAGGCAGAGGAAGCAGCGGCATGGCGAGTGCTTCAAAGATTATGTGGTGGACATGCAGACCCTAATGCGGTCTTTGGGGATGTCCCAGAAAGAGATCTTGGAGAGTATAAGGGAGAACAGCACTCCAGCTCTACGAATATTTGTCCGCCCGTACGAGTGCGCCGACACCTGGATGCTCTGATGGCCCTGGCCGACGAATTCGAGGAACTGGACTCCCAAAGGGAGCGTTTCGAGTCAGAGCGGACCCACAGAGTCCGCCACCATCGGGATTTCCCAAGAGGGGAACAGCACGCGGTGTGCAGAAGGTGCCAAGAGGAGCCCACAGGACCATCGAGGCACGAAACGAACGGGCGAGGGCCAGACCCGGTGCGGCGGGGGTTTGTATTAAACCCAGCACAAGCCTGCCATAGGTGCGGAAGCCAGGATCACTGGATGTGGGAATTTCGGAACCGACCGATCACCTTTTGCTGGACGTGCGGGAGAATCGGCCCAAAGACCTCAGAGTGCTGTCCAAGATCGGGAAACGCCACGCGGCCCCAGCCTCAGAGGGGCAACCAGGGTTCGCAAGGTGCTGCCCCTCAAAATTAATGGGCAAGCTGAAGGCGGAAGAAAGGCAACTGTCCGCCACAGTGCTCATAGACGGAATGGAAGTTAAGGCCACGATGGACACCGGAGCCACAGCAAGCTTTATTAGCGAAGAGTTGGCGGACAGGTTGCGGGCAGTGGGAGAGGTCGTATCCACGAGAAGAGAAGTGCGGATGGCTGATGGACGGTTTGAGGAGGTCACATCGCTGCTCGAAGTGGACATAGGACTGGGAGAGAGGACCGTAAGAATGCAACCACAACATCATCGACGCTCTAGTACTGGGATGGGATTTCCTAACGAAAGTCGGAGCCAGGATAGCATGCGCGGGTCTAAGCGCAACGATACCAGCGGGACAGGTGGTTCGAAGCGGTGCACGCGAGAAGCTGTCAGTGGCAGTCGTGGAGAGGACGACCGACTTTGCGGAGGAAGATATTGACGGCTTCCTGAAGGCAGAGCTAGCAGAGTTGGGAAGAGTCCACAGAATCACGATGAAGGACGATCAACCGGTCAAACAGCGCTACTACCCGAAGAACCCGAAGATGCAGGTGGAGATCAACGCCAAGGTCGACGAGTTGCTACAAAAAGGGTGCATCGAACCGTCTAGGAGCCCGTACAGCTCTCCCATAGTGATGGTGAAGAAGAAGACGGGCGCTTGTGTGTAGATTTCCGCCAGATAAACGCAAAGTCCGTGATGATCAACTACATTCTGGATCAATTAAGGGAGGCGAAATACATAAGCAGTCTGGATTTGAAGGACGGGTACTGGCAGATTCCGTTGGAAGCGGCAAGTCGGCAATATACGGCATTTACGGTGCCGGGAAAGGGCCTATTCCAGTGGAAAGTAATGCCATTCGGACTGCACTCCGCATCGGCAACGTTCCAGCGGGCGTTGGACTAAGTGATAGGACCCGAGATGATGCCACACGCGTTTGCGTACCAGGGCGACATAATTGTGATCGGACGGACACTACAAGAACACAAGCGCAACCTGAAAGAGGTTTTCCGGAGGCTAAGGGCGGCAAACCTGAAAGTTAACGCAGATAAGTGCAAGTTCTTTCGGAAGGAGCTACAATACCTGGGCCACCGAGTGACGGATCAGGGCATCGGAACGGATCCGGAGAAAGTGGCGGCAATAGCTCAGCTAAAGCCCCCGGGAAACGTGAAGGAGCTGCGACAGTACCTAGGAGTGGCGTCGTGGTACAGACGTTTTGTACCAGATTTTGCGACGTTGGTACAACCGCTGAACGCACTCCTAAAGAAACAGGCAAAATGGGAATGCACAGACGCCCACCAAGAAGCATTCGAGGCCGTCAAAACCAGGTTGGTCGCCGACCCGATCCTGGCATGCCCCGATTTCACAAGGACGTTCGTGCTACAGACGGACGCCAGCGTCTACGGGCTGGGCGCTATCCTCACACAGCACTCCGAGCAAGGCGAGCGGGTCATATCCTACTCCAGCAGAGCTCTGAACGGAGCGGAAAAGAATTATTCTGCAACAGAGAAGGAGTGTTTAGCGATAGTGTGGGCTGTCAGGAAATTAAGACCGTACCTGGAAGGCTACCACTTCAAAGTGATAACGGATCACATGGCCCTGAAGTGGCTGAACAGCATCGAGAGCCCGTCCGGAAGGATCGCGAGGTGGGCATTGGAGCTCCAACAATTCGACTTCGAAATTGCATACAGAAAGGGCCAGCTGAACATCGTCGCGGACGCCCTGTCGCGACAGCCGCTGCAGGAAACTAGCCGCAGGATAACGGCGAAGGAAGAAGGGCAACCGGACGAGCAGCAGGAGTGCAGGTGGGTAGATGAGATGCGGAGGAAAATGAAGCAGGATCCCCAAAAATACCCAGGCTACCTAGAGGAGGCCGGCCAACTGTACAGGCACATTCCGCACCGGGCAGGAAACGAGGATGTGGTGTCATGGAAGCTGTGTGTACCAACCAGGGAGAGGCAGCGCGTCATGGCCGAGAACCACGACATGCCGACAGTAGGACACCTGGGAAGTCGGAAGACAATGGCGAGGGAGGCAGCCAGGTACCACTGGCCAGGAATGCACCGAGACGTCAGAAGGTACCAGCTGCAAGCAGCCGGAAAAATGCTGACACAGGTGCCGGAAGAACCATGGGCCACCGTATGCGCGGATTTTGTGGGCCCCTTGCACGGGAATTCGATGCTCCTGGTCCTGGTGGATCGGTTCTCCAAGTGGACCGAGATCGTTCCATTGCGTAGGGCGACCACCGAGACGCTACGAAAGGCCGTGCGAGAGCGGATAGTGGCCAGGTACGAAGTGCCTAAAATCATGATCACGGACAACGGAGTCCAATTCACGAGCAGGGCGTTCAAGAGGTTCTTGGAGGAGCTGGGTGTAAAACACCAGCTCACGGCTCCATATACTCCGCAAGAAAACCCGACGGAAAGGGTCAACAGGACCGTGAAAACAATGATCGCGCAGTTTACAGGGGCCGATCAGAGGACATGGGACGCAAACTGGCCAGAGCTGCAACTGGCTATAAATACGAGCGTGGCGAAAACCACCGGATACTCACCGGCATTTATAACGCAGGGAAGAGAACCGAGGCTGCCAAATACGTTGTTCGACGAACAGACGGCCGGAACGGGCACATGTCCACAGACGCCGGTAGAAAACGCGGAAAAACTCAAGGAGATCTTTGAACTGGTGCGGAGAAACATGGAAAAGGCAGCGCAGGCTCAGGCACGCCACTATAATCTCCGAAGGAGGCCGTGGAAACCCAAGGTGGGAGAAACTGTGTGGGCCAAAGAGCACCACCTGTCAAAAGCCGCGGAGGGCTTCGCGGCAAAGCTGGCACCAAGGTTCGACGGGCCTTTCAAAATAAAGAAATTCACGTCACCGGTAATTTGTATAGTGGAACACGCAACAACGAGGAAAACAAAAACGGCTCATATTAGCGACTTGAAGCCGGGAAGCGCGGGCGCCGGCCGTCCAGAGGACAACGAGAGCGACAATCAACAATAAAACCCTTTCGCGTAGAAGGGGGGAAGACGATACAGGGTATCGAAAAGTCGAAAGTCGCAAGAGCGGGACAGGGAGGGTACACAGCCGGAAAACCGTTAACGGCTAACGCACACAGTTGCCAATTCCGTGGGAGGCAGGTGCACGGAGGAGAATCCCTTCCCCGCGGAATAACGGCGGAAAGGAGCAGATCGAAAACCGAGGTTTCGTCGCGGCGGAAAAAGCGAGAGTCGGTCTTTTAAGATCAAGTCGGCACATGATGATGAACACACGCAGCGCGCAAAACAACCGGGAGGTAAGGGAGACCGGCACTGGGGAACAGCCCGAAGCGATATGGAGGGCGGATGTTGAGTCCTACCTCCAGCTTCTGGCGTCACCCCTGGTGTCGAGATCCCCATCCCCGGTCCAGGAGGACACGGAGGAAGTTCCCGACACGGAGCTGTCGGAGGAGGCTATGGCCGAAGGACCGTTGGACTACGTGCCTCTCTCTTCGGAGAGCGAGGAGGACGACGAGGGTGAGACCGTCACCCCGGTGGTGTCCTCGGAAGAGGACGAAGGAGGCCGAAGCGCGAAGGCAAGGATGGCCTACCGCAGCGTGCGGCGGGCGACGCAGGGCCACGGGCGGATCCGGCTAGGAGACGCGATGCCGTCGAAGGACCTGCGGGAGTTGCGCGAGTTCGCGGACGCGCGGAACGCCACGCTGCGGCGGTTTGAGCGGATGGTGGTGGATCGGAAGGCAGCCGCCGCCAAGGCCGCGTGGCAAAAACGCCTGTCGGAGTGGCAGGAGGGGGAGGAGGCGCTGTGGGTACCACACTCACCGTCGTCGTTGCCACAGTCGCCACCGCGGCAGCCACCGACACCACCGCCGCCGTCGCAGGCACGCGGGCCAGCGAACGGACGCGGGGCCAGGCACGCGGGCTGGCAATCGGACGCGGGGCCAGGCAGGCGGGCCGGCAAGTCGACGCGAGGCTGCCGCAGGCGCGGAGACGAAGAAGGAGGCCGCCAGGGCGCTTGAGGGCCAGGGGCAGCCGCCCGGAGCATGTTGGGGCATTCATCAGGGATCCCTGCGGAAGGGCTTCCAGGGTGCCCGTGTCCAGGGCCGGCAACCCTGGAGCATCAAGGGACATCATGTCATATTCGAGGAGCTGAAACGAAGAGAGGATGAGTAAAGATGGCGGTTTTTACGCGAAATTCCGTAACTTACCTCCATTGGGCTGCAACTCCGAAATCCACGTGCTTAGTGAAAATCGGGATGGGGGCGCTACGATAATAGCGGTCGATCGATAGTGAGATCGATAGGAAACAAAAAAAATACTGGATTTTATATTGATTTTCAACACGCTGTCACACTATTGACAGCAATCGGCACGACATCGGAACATCGGAATTACGGAACATGAAGTGGCAACGCCGGTCGCAAATATCAATAGCTCGATCGCGCAATCAGCGATGAGACAACATCGATTGGAATCGGAAATGGCAACGCCGGTCGCCAACATCGATAACTCGATCATGGTGAGTATCGGTGGAGTTGCCAGAGATGGAAAGCGATGAGAAGGCGGGAAATTTAAATGCGGAGCTGGTGACCAGAAGCAGACGGCAACAGATACAGGAGGCTGGAGAAGGGCGCGAGGATCGAGATGCCGAGTCGAGATGTCGACGTGAGGAGTAAGGAACGATGAGGATCAAGATGCCACGTCGAGATGCTCAAATAGGCTGAGACGTAAAGGCTGCGATCAGGAAGGCGCAAGTATGTTCAAGATGCCAAGTCAAGACGCTGAACGACGGGGTCTAATGAGCTGCGACTGCCAGGCTGAGAACGAAGGGCGCAGGGTCGACGAGAGGAGATCGAGGAAGTTGCCTATGCAAGGAGGAACAAAATCAGAGGACCGCCGGAAGCAATATACTTTTCAAATACTTCCGAAGAAAGGAGGAGATGTGAGGAGTCTTAAAACTCCCCACAAATCCGGGTGCAGGAGATCGGCGTAGCAACAGCGAAGACGGCTGGAATGCGAGAGGAGTCAAGGGCGGTCAGGTCAAACGGGAAATAATGGACCTTGGACCCCGGCAAAGCGGAGAGACCGTGAAATAATGGTAACGCGCTGGACCTTGGACTCAAACCCGCAAAGGGAGTAGAGGTCATACGGTAACGGTGCGGACTTTGGACAGGCACAAAGAGGACGCACCGTGAACTAACGGGACATGTTTGGACCTTGTACCCGAGCGAGCCATGTGCAAAAG
The DNA here is from genome assembly GCF_016746245.2 of Drosophila santomea. Lineage (NCBI taxonomy): Eukaryota > Metazoa > Arthropoda > Insecta > Diptera > Drosophilidae > Drosophila > Drosophila santomea. The sequence goes on from NW_025319020.1 coordinate 18,316, forward strand.
GGGAAATAACGGGATTCTCGCAGCCGATATAAAGGACGGCGCCTTTACGCGAAGTACACGGAAGTCAGCGAAAGTACGCCACACGGGCGATCAGTCAATACCGAGTGACAGTGAAGCAGCGGAAACACAAGTGCGTCAAGCGAGCATCCCGAGTGGATCTCTGCAAGTACAGATCAGCGAAGGACGAGCGAACACCAAGACCTAGCGTGGTCAGAAAAGGGACGGTGGAGTCAGTGGTCGCGACGGTGGTTCGGAGAGGAGCGCTAGCTTAACTCACGGACGATACACCCTGCCCAATAACATCCTAAGCCCTGGTCGAGCTCGCAGGTTATCCGTCGGCAAGGGCGACAAGTGCCTGGCCTACGCAGGAAGGGACGGTGGAGTCAGTGGTCGGCCATAACATCCTAAGCCCCAGGCGAGCCGGTGCGGATTCCCCATCGGAAGCGACTCAGGCACACGAAGGAAGGACGACGAAAGAGCAACGACTCGCATCCGACGGCGAGGGTCACCGAATTCTGTTCAGCAAGTGACGCTAAATAAAGTTGATTTAAATCTGAGACTCTGTCTTCTCCTTGGTCGGGCAATCACACAAATCATAAATTTGGTTGGACGAACAAACAAACTCTCTGAGCTAGCCGTTGCAATTCGTAGCGAGCAGAAACAAGAAAATTAGTTCGTTACAGTGTTAAATATTTCTGGTGTTGTTTCAAATGTCAATTTAGTGTCTCTATGTTCTGTTTTTGCCAGATTACAGATTTCGCCTTCGTTGATAATATTTTGAATTAGCTTTTGACTATCTGGGTAATAGTATTTTTCTTTAAACCAATTAATGGTTTTTTCTATGCCTGGATGTAAAGCTTCCTTATGTCTTTTTAGGATTAAATCCTTAAATTCCGCATAAGTTAGTATATCAATTAGCTTCGTGGTACATCTCAATAGTTTTGTAAAATTGTTAGGGCTTATGATTTCGGTAAATGCCTTCTGGAAGATCAGAAAATCCTCATCATAAGGGAAGTAAATTGCGCTTTTCTTGGTGTACACATATTCCTTAATGTGGGTTTTGGCAAGTTCAAGTGTCATTTCATTATAGAGAATTTTAATCTTTAGTTTTTAAAAGTAGTGGCTTACACTTGTTGTGTCACTGTCGCCTTTTTCTATCTCTATTTGTCTAGAGAAGAAATTGATTGGTCTCTTCGTTATGGATATATAATTTAAATTATCTTCATTAGCACTATGTATAGTTGCGTCTGCGTGACATAGTTTTCTTTGCCTGGAAGATATTTTATTTTATAATCGAATTCATTAAGTTTTATTTTCCACCTTTGTAATTTCATGTTCGGCTCTTTGATATTATTCAGCCATACCAATGGCTTGTGATCACTCATTATTTCAAATGGCCTGCCGAATAAGTATGACCTGAAATATTTTGTCGCCCAAACTATAGCTAACAATTCTTTTTCAATGGTGGCATAGTTGATTTCGTGTTCGTTCAGCGTTCTGCTGGCATAACAAACGGGCTTATGGTTCTCTGATAGCACTGCACTAATAGCTACATTACTCGCGTCGGTTGTAAGAGAAAAGGGCTTCGAAAAATCGGTGTAGATTAATATCGGATCTGAAGTTATCAAAACCTTTAGTCTTTCAAATGATTCGATGTAGTCTTTACATTTAATATCTATTACAGCACCTTTCTTAAGTTTGAGAGTCATGCGTTTAACTATCTTGGCAAAGTTAGGAATGAACTTGCGATAGAACCCACATAATCCCAAAAATGATTTTATCTGTTTAGGTGTCTTAGGTAACGGAAAATTTTTGATTGCATTAGTTTTGTTTGGGTTTGGTTTAATACCATTTGCTGTGACAATATATCCCAGGAATTCAGTTTCTTTTTTTATTAATTCACATTTGTCTAGCTGCAACTTCAAGTTGGCGTCTCTCAGTTTCTCAAAGACTTTCTTTAGAGATAAAATATGTTCCTCCAATGAAGTGGAGTAAAAAATAATATCGTCCAAATAGACTAAAAATAAACCTGTCGTCGTTCGTCACATGGAGTTGCCTTAAACGGCTACCCCACGCATTGGTTCCCGAAAGAAAGGGCAGACTAATCCGTGGTAGTAGAACACGTTTTATTCTGGAAGACTTCAATGTTTCACAATTGCAACTAACTTAACTTATTAGCTCACCGCAGTGTGTCCTCCAACTCTTAAACGACAATGAAAGCTTAATTTTCCGGCAATTTACAATGGCGAAAAACAATGTGCCCAGACACATATGGGCTTACAAATCCTTCCTCATTCGGACTTCTTAAAAATACTAACTAGCCTATCGATAACAATATTCGATCCGCGACATCCCCGACCCCGTGAAGAACCGCTTCACTCAAATCCAAAACTGCAAGTTTAGAGACGGGTCGCATCATTGTCCTAGATAGGCCGTTGTCGTTCACGCGCACCTTAGCGCGTCTGACGACTCCATCAGCTCCGCTGTAGATCTCCTCCACGATGCCCTTGCGCCACTCTCGTCGGGCCAAGGCAGGATCGCAGACGAAGACCATATCACCCTGGTGGATGGGCTCCGTTCGGCGGCACCACTTCTCGCGGCGCACAAGCGTAGGCAGGTACTCCATGACCCACCTCCTCCAGAAACGGTCTCGTAGCAGGCGAGCAATCCTCCACTGCTTCCTCGTAGAACCCTCCTTGGGCAGCTCCGCATCCAATCCAGGCGTATCCGGCAGATTGGCTACTCCCTTGAGTAGATCGTTTGGCGTCAACGGCGCCTCCTGGTCCGCATCCACAGGCAAGTGGGTGAGCGGACGCGAGTTTACAATATTCTCCGCCTCAATCAGGAAACTCTCCAATACATGGTCCCTCGGCGCAACTTCCTTCAGGGTATGACGCAGTACTCTCTTGACGCACTGCACCATGCGCTCCCAAACTCCGCCCTCAGACGGGTTCGCTGGACAATTAAAAACCCATTCAATGCTTCTGCTTGACAACTCACTCTGAAGCTTCTCCATCTCGAATACGTCACCGAAGCGCCTGGCTTCCCTGTCAGCTCCCACGAAGTTCTTGCCGTTATCGCTGCGCAGTCTATATACTGGCCCTCTACGGCAGACGAAGTTCCTGATTGCAATTATGCAGGAATCCGTCGACAGGTCATGCGCCAGCTCCAGGTGAATCGCCCTTGTCGTCAAACACGTAAACAAGGCGACCCAACGCTTTTCCTTGTGACGGGACACAGTCACCAGCAGTGGCCCAAAGTAGTCCAGTCCTGTGTATTTGAATGGCCATCCACCCGCATCCAGTCTGTCTTCCGGATGGGGTCCCATTATCGGCGGCATCGGCCGCGCTCGCTGCAACTTGCACTCGTTGCACGATGAGATGACTCTCCGCATCATACGCCTCATCTTTGTGACCCAGAACTTTGTCCGGATCTCCGCAATCGTAGCATCCACATTTTGATGCTTCATCCTGGCGTGGAAGTCCCTCACAATCAGGTCTGTCAGACTGTGCCTGTGTGACAGTAATACGGGCCTCCTCGCACTGTACGGGATGCACAGTGCGGCATCAATTCTGCCGTAAGCTCGCAGAATCCCGTCCTCGTCTAGGTAGGGCACCAACCCTCGAATGTCGCTCGATCTAGCGACGTCCTGTCCAGTTTCCGCCGACCTCATCTCGTCGGGGAACGACTCCAATTGTGCCTGTCTGACCAACAGGTTCTCCGCGGCCTTGCATTCTGCTGCAGTAAGGCCGTATTCCTCGAGTTCGTTTCGCTGTTTGCGGCACCATCGCGCAAACCGTAGGACCCAGGCTGTGGTCCTCACCAGGCGACTGAAGCTCGAGAATCTCTGAAACGGAATAACAAAATCGTCTGCCGCAACTAATGCAAACTCACAGGGCATCTCTTCTTCATCAGGGGCATCTGGAACACGCTCAGTTCCTTCCTCAGGCCCCGGCCAGCTGGCTCCTGGCTGCCTCAAAAATGCAGGTCCTCTTAGCCACCTTGATTCCTGGCTAAGGTCGACTCCTTTCTGCGACCGCGTCGCATCATCAGCCGCATTGTCGGCTGTAGGCACCCATCTCCATTGGGAAACCTTCGACGACTCCAAAATCTCCGCCACTCGGTTGCCAACAAACTGCTTATACCGGCGGTGGGTGCTGCCGATCCATCTCAGCACCGTCTTAGAGTCCGTCCATAACACCAGGTCCGTGATGACCACACTGTGCTCCTCCTTGACAGTGTTCATCAGCCTGGTTCCAAGAACTGCTGCCTGCAGCTCCAGCCGTGGGATCGTCATCGTTCTCATGGGGGCACACTTCGTCTTCGCACTCACGAAGCTCACCTGCACGTCGTCGTCCTCATATGTGACCCTCCAATAGGCCACCGCCGCGAATGCTGCCTGACTAGCATCCACGAAGACGTGCAACTCTACGGCCCGGACTGCTCCACGCCCAAAATAATGGCGCGGACATCGGAACTGTCCCACGGTGTCCATCTTTTTGCGCCAAATCGCAAAGGCTTTGCTTAACTCCTCCGGTAGTGGTTCGTCCCACTGGATCTTCTGCCTCCAAATCTCTCGCAGCAGCAGCTTCGCTGTAACCATGAGGCAGCACAGGAATCCCAGGGGATCGAACGTTGACATCACCAGGCTCAAATATTCCCTCTTCGTAGGGACTCGATCTCCACTCAGGACGCTGCTTGGCACTCGATGATACTCCACGTTGAATCTGAAGTCATCTGTTGCTACTTGCCAACGCATTCCGAGGATCTTCTCTTCAGCCTCACCCCATCCGACGCTCTTGACTCGACCAGGTCCTAAAGCCGTCTCCACGGTGGGTGAGCTGGATGAAAACTTGCATAATTCGAATCCAGCATCCTTGTGTATCTCCTTCACTCGGGTAGATACGCTGATAGCCTCGCTCTCTGTAGCGAAACTGTCCACGTAGTCATCGACATAATGGTAGTCGGTGATGGCCTTGACCGCTCTCGGATCCGAATCCCGATACTTCAGGGCATTCATAGTCTTCACGTAATGCGCAGCGCTCGGCGAGCAGGCTGCTCCAAACGTCATTACGTTCATCTCGTAGACATCCGGATCTCTCTCGTCGTCGCCATCTCTCCAGAGGAATCGTTGGGAACATCTATCCTCGGGTCGGATCAGCACTTGGTGGAACATCTCCTTGATGTCACCGCAGACTCCGACGGCTCCCTCTCTGAAATGAAAGAGCACAGCCGGCAAAGGCTTATAGTGCTGAGGCCCTTTGTCCAGCTCCGAATTTAGCGAGGTTCCTCCAACTTTGGCTGCAGCATCAAACACAAGCCGTACCTTGCCGGGCTTGTTTGGGTTTTCGACACCAAAATGTGGCAAATACCATAGGCGATCGCTCCTTACCGCGACCTCCTCCGGCTGCAGCCTCCTCGCGTATCCTTTAGATACGTAATCCTTTATAATCCGATCGTATTCCTGCGCCAACGGCTTGTTGCGCTTCATCTTCTTCTCGACGTTGACCAGCCTCCTGTACGCCATCTCATAGCTCTGTGGCAGCACAACGTGGTCGTCCTTCCAGAGTAATCCCGTCTGGTAGCGACGCCCCACTTTCACCGTGGTGTCTTCGAGTATCCTTTGGGCCCGAACATCGTCGCTGGCTGCGACCGGCGGCGCGTGCTTCACTCCAAAGTTCTCCATGTCGAAGTAGTCCTCCACCATCTTTTCCATCGCGTCATCCACTGACACGGCAAGTAGGCAGGACCTCGGTGACGGCGTGGTCGGTTGCCCACTTACAGGCCCAAACACAACCCAGCCCAGCTCGGTTGCGGCCGCATACGGTCCCTCTCGAGCGAACCGCCTCGTCCTAAATGGCAACCCCAGATGTCCGTGATCCAGGCCGATGAGCAGCTTCGGCGCCACGTTGCTGTAAGGCTTCATCGGCAGACGCGCATCCCTGTGCACGCCCTGGACATCTCGTCGGCTCAATGTCTGCATCGGCAAACTCAAATTCGAAACGGCATAAACGTTTTTCAATACATGGCGAGTGGGCTTTCCAACTCCACTTATCTTCAGACTCACCACGTTGGTAGGCTCTCTGGTTGCCTTACCTCCAAACCATTGGATATTTAGCTGCCGACGCTCTCCTTGCACTCCAAGATCCTTTCGTAGCTCGTCATCGATCATCGTGACGGAGGAACCCTCATCTAGGAGCGCATACGTATCCACCTCTCGCCCCGCTCCGTACAGCGTAACCGGCAGTATACGGAACAGTAGACGGCCTCCTTCGGCGTCAACGCAGCTCAAATTCCTCTGCATGGGCGTTCCCGCTTCACGCGGAGCTCCTCTCTCCAGGCTGTTGCTGGGAGCGGCTGGCTGCCGGTTCCTCTCCTGGTCCCTGGCCGGGCTGCGTCTGGAAACTGCTGGCTGCTGGTTCCTCTCCTGGTCCCTGGCTGGGCTGCGTCTGGAAACTGCTGGCTGCTGGTTCCCTTCGTGGCGTCTGAAGCCACCTTGCTGCAGCGGCCTTCGCTCCTCGTCCGCACCATGTAGCAGACGGTGATGCTCCCTTCGGCATCCATTAATCTGGCACTCACCTTGCGTATAGCAGGATCTAGCCGTGTGCCCGCTTCGCAGGCATTTGAAGCAGAGCCGATGCCTCTTCACATTGCTCCACCTTTCCTGTGGCGAGGCTCCAATAAATTCTCTGCAGTTTAATATTCCATGCTGTCCTCCACAGATGGGACAACCTCCATGCCGATCATTCTGTTGATCGCATTCATTATGGTTGACGCTTGCATGTAGAAGTCGACGCCTCGGCTCCTTTCCCTCGACGTCCAAAACCGTGCACACCACGTTTGCGTACTCCTGTAGCCACGCGCTGAAGTGGACTACAGTGGGAAAGGGCGCAATCGTTGCAGCATGCCTGGCCCAGTCCACTCGCTTGCTCATTGGCAGCTTGGCCACAAGCTCCTCCATGAGGGTTGGGTTCCCCAGGTGCTGCTCCGCCTTCGCTGACTGCAAGAAAGCCGCGAGGTTACTCACTCGGGTTGCGAAGGGAATGATCTTCGCCAAATTGTGCTCCGAAATTGGCTGCACCTCTCGCACGTTGTTGAGCTGGCTGCGTATAAGCTGCTCCGGTCGTCCGAACCTAAAGCCCAGCTGCTCCATCACGGCGCTGACATTTCCTGGATGAATCAATAGCGCCTTCACTGCCTCGCGCGCTTCATTCTTCAGCGCCTTCAACAACCTCTGGTTGTTCTCCAGGTCCGTGCAGTTGTACGCTCGGGTCGTCTCCACGAACGCACAGCTGAAGATCGGCCACTCCTCTGGCTGCCCTCCAAATATAGGCAAGTCCGGAAGCTTCCTTGGCCCATATGCTCCCTGGATTCCACTCGGCGTCGTCGCGGCGTAGGATCCGACAAGTGCTGTTGTCGCATTGTGGATGCTCACGCTCGGTAGCACGAGTCCATGCGCTGGCTGCGCAATGCCTGTTGCACACAGCGGCTCCACAAAATAGTTGCTAGTAGTTAGCAATGGCGGTCCACTCGAAGATGGCGGCAGCGTGCATGCCGCACCGCTCGCACCGTCACCGTTGTATGGCACCGACCCGACCCCGTTATGTAAGGCCTCTCCGTTAGATGTGGGTATTGGCTGGTCGCTCCAAAATGGCGGCCGCCCCGACGCTCCACTGTTGGCGCCAACTGCGATTGGCGCGCAATTGGCGGTGCTCACACTTTCCAGGGATCTAGCCTTCTCCAGCTCCCTCTCCAACGCTGCGATCCTCTCCATGAGTTCCAACGCGAGGGGCTGGTTCACTTCCAGTACTGAACTCGCAGCTGTGACAGCAGTACTTCTAGGTTGGGAGGCTACTGTAGTCACCGTAGTGGCCGGGCAAGGAATCGACGCCGCCGTGATGTTCACCCGCGTCCGAGTTTCTGCTCCACTACTGGCTGGCTGCTGACTCACTGTTGTTATAGGGGTGGCTTCTCCTCTGTTCAGCCGGGCACTCTTCCTGGGGGAATGCTGCATCTTTCCCAGCTCCAAAATGGCGGCGCCTCTGCGCGTCCAATATGGCGGCGCCTCTGCGCGTCCAAAATGGCGGCGCCTCTACGCGTCCAAAATGGCGTCTCTGACGCCTCGTGCCGCTGGCTGCGGCCACGGATGCTTGGCGCTCTTTTGCGCCTTCTGACCGCTGGCTGCGGTCTCCACAAATGACGCTTCTTGCGTCTCCTTGTCGCTGGCTGCGACCCGTTCGCATCGGCGTTCGACGCTGGCTGCGTCCCTCTATGTCGTTGGCTGCGACTCCTCTGCCGGTACGTAGCGCTGGCTGCGCTCACACAAATCCTCCTTGCTGGCCGTCTAAACCGTCACTCCAGCTCCGGCAACTCTCTAGCTGGCCGTCTAAACCGTCTTTCCAGCGCAAGTTGCCCCTGCAGTCGCCCTAGGATTGCGAATAAAAGGCTGTCGTCGTTCGTCACATGGAGTTGCCTTAAACGGCTACCCCACGCATTGGTTCCCGAAAGAAAGGGCAGACTAATCCGTGGTAGTAGAACACGTTTTATTCTGGAAGACTTCAATGTTTCACAATTGCAACTAACTTAACTTATTAGCTCACCGCAGTGTGTCCTCCAACTCTTAAACGACAATGAAAGCTTAATTTTCCGGCAATTTACAATGGCGAAAAACAATGTGCCCAGACACATATGGGCTTACAAATCCTTCCTCATTCGGACTTCTTAAAAATACTAACTAGCCTATCGATAACAATATTCGATCCGCGACAAAACCTTTGTAGATCAAATCTTCCAAAAGATTATTTATACATCTCTGAAAAGTAGCTGGAGCATTCTTTAGGCCAAAAGGCATACGTGTATATTCGTAATGCCCATGCTTTGTTAAAAAAACAGTTTTTGCAATAAATTTTTTTGGTCCATCTGGATTTGGTGAAAGCCCTTAGCTAGATCAATGGTGGTAAGATATTGGCATCTACCCAATTTATGCAATATCTCATACATTCGAGGAATGTCATTAACAGTTATCTCGTTCAGATTCCTGTAATCAACTGCCAACCTACATTTTTGTTTCCCAGAGGTGTCTGCCTTCTTGGGGACCACCCAAATAGGAGAACAATAAGGGTACTTCGATTTGCGAACGATCCCTTGTTCTATCATTTCTTTTATTTTTTTGTTGACTTCTTGGTCAACACTTTGGGGGTACTTATAGGGTTTACGGTAAACTGGATCCTCATGCTGAGTCTGAATGACATGTTTAATAGTACTGGTGAAGGTCAAATTTTCGCATTCCTTGTGCTGAATGTCTCTATATTCGTATAGAACTTTTGTAATATATCGAATAAGCACTGTATCAAATCACAACATTGGGAACAATCACATTGTAGCACTTTTGCAACAATGTTTATTTAAGACTTTTCAGTTCCCAGGCATATCTTGAGTGCTCAGCAATCTGACCACACAAGAATGCTATTCAGACCAGAAGTGCAGAGTCGGCATAATTAGCATGCGCGACTGCTCGATCTTTATGTGCACATGACTCTCTTAGACAGCGGCGCTCTCGCTGCCAAAGTTAAGTACATAAGAGCAAAGCAACGTCTCTACCGACGGCCTCTCTGCCGGCGCAGATGGATTGCATTTGGCTAGCTTGGACTCTTCAAGACCAAGTACAAGCAGTCGTCAAAGAGTCTTCAACATGTCTTAATTGAATCTTAATCAGTCTTAACAGAAGTTACAAATATACTGGATATCCAACTGAATATCTCTTTTAATAAAAGTTATATTAAAAACATAAAAACATGGTCACATGGCCAACAACAAAAAAAAAGGAAATATATAAAAGTTAAAATGCGAACAGTGACCATTGAAAAAAAATTGTGACATTAAATGCTATCAAAGTGTTAAATACACGGCAAATATTTTGAAAATAAAAATACAAAAACAAACTTGTGCGATGACCATACCAGAAGAAATATAACACCATAATTGATCAAACCCGGACGACAACAGCAGCAGCAAACTGGAGGAGTCTGCTCCTATCGAGCAAAGGGACGCACTAGATGCACTAGAGGTGTGTCCAAACGATGGACCACGCCCACTCACATTAGCTGAGTATAGGGCAAGAAGACAACCAAAACCGAAAATAAAGAAGAAAATAAGCGGCAAAAGGATCAAGCTGCTTCAACAAAGGAGGTTAATAAAGGACCTTATAAAGACGGCAACTACGGAGGAAGAAAAAACCAAACAAAACAAAAATCTGGAAGCGATTGAAGCCAAATTGTGCAGTGGTGCGCAATAACGCAGTTGAGGCTGTATTTAATACCAATGCCCCAATCTGCCTTAATATAAAGAATAAATACCTCAAGCCGATGCGTGAAAACGCTGCTTGAAAAATACTAATCTCTGTTAGGCTTTTACTAAAAACATGTGTACGGTATTGAATTATATAGAGCAAAACATTGTAAACCGTACACATGCCCTCTAACTAACTTTTTCTTGGACAGGCACACGTGTAGAAAGAAATAATAGCAATATACAATTTCTAAACAAAATTAAATAAAAAAAAATAATCGTTCAATTAACAACTATGGGTTGGTTCGGATCTGACGATAGTCAGACCACAGACAACACGGCTAATGTCGTGAACAACGTCAAAATAGTGGATCAGACAGAAGATATTCAAGCACTGTGGGTTTTACTCCTAATTTTGACAATTACCAGTGTGGCCCGGTTCATTCTGACGGTGTACATAAAGCATAATAAAATATTGAAAAGAAGATATATGAGTAGGGCGAACAATCTAGACAGGGTTTTGACAAAAAAAATAAGCTATAAAAAAAAAATATATATTTTATAAAAAAAAAAAAAAAAATAAAAAAAATCTTAAAAAAAAAAAGAAAAAAATGAGTATATAAATATGTATATACCAACAAGTATGAATATTCAAAATAGTATGGAATGTGTCCAAGTTACGGGGTTTGGACTGTCACCCGCTCTCCGCTCCCTCTTACGCTCTCCCGCTCTTCACCACAGAGTCTCCAAGGAGTCTCCGCTGCGCTTGGGAGAGCCTAACTAATTAGAATAGCCCCCAGTGTAAAAACTAATTTCGCCGAATAAACATACGCCCGGTCGCACCCGCGCAATTGCGAAAAGTCTAGTGTTCGCTTTTCTTCGAGTGTTTCTATTTCAGCATATTTGGAAAATTCCAGGACAGCAGCCCCCTACAACCCATCATTATACCCGTTGCTCGTAGAGTAAAAGGGTATACTAGATTCGTTGAAAAGTATGTAACAGGCAGAAGGAAGCGTTTCCGACCATATAAAGTATATATATTCTTGATCAGGACCAATAGCCGAGTCGATATGACCATGTCCGTCTGTCCGTCTGTCCGTCTGTCCGTCTGTCCGTCTGTCTGTCCGTCCGTATGAACGCTGTGATCTCAGGAACTACAAAAGCTAGAAAGTTGAGATTAAGCATACAGACTCCAGAGACATAGAAGCAGCGCAAGTTTGTCGATTCATGTTGCCACGCCCACTCTAACGCCCACAAACCGCCCAAAACTGCCACGCCCACACTTTTGAAAAATGTTTTGATATTTTTTCATTTTTGTATTAGTCTTCTAAATTTCTATCGATTTGCCAAAAAACTTTCTGCCACGCCCACTATAACGCCCACAAACCGCCCAAAGCTGCTACGCCCACACTTTTGAAAAATGTTTTGATATTTTTTCATTTTTGTATTAGTCTTGTAAATTTCTACCGATCTGCCAAAAAACTTTCTGCCACGCCCACTATAACGCCTACAAACCGCCAAAAACTGTGTTTAAGACTCTCCTTCTCCCTTCCACTAGCTGAGTAACGGGTATCAGATAGTCGGGGAACTCGACTATAGCGTTCTCTCTTGTTTTTTGATCCATTCGAGCCAGATCACCTAGATTTTCAAGTTTGTCCACCAGCAAACAAATTATAAGATAAGTACGAAATTTCTATTCCTTTTAATTGCCGGTCTGCAGCAAGAGGTTCGAAAATCCATTTTCGTTCAATTTGCTGTAAGATTTATTGTCAAATCAAACGGATTTCTCCGACAAAAGGCAATTAAAGAAAAGTACTTAATTATTCTTTCGCGCGCCGCCATATTACTCACCGTTCTCCTTTCACCCTCATTCGTGAAAATTTCTAAGTCCAAATTTCAGAATATATTTAAATATTCATCCAGTCCGAAAAGTGCAAAATTCCAAATGTGAAAAAGTTAAAATAATTTGTGCCAAGTTCAGTGAAAATTTCTAAGTCCAAAGCTCTGCCAAAAGTGGCAAAAATTCTGTTCTCGTTTCACTGTGTCCAACGCAAGCCAAATTCTTTTCGCAACACATTTTTGCTTTAACTCCGCAGTCCACTTAATACAATTTGCTTTGCTATCGAAGAATACAACAACGAAATAAACAACACATACCCTCTGGCCGTTCCAAATAAAATATTATTTAAACATTTACCCGCCAGTTCCATATATATATTACATCAACATATACTACGTCCATATATATTACATATATTACATCAACATATATTACATCAACATATACTACATCCATATACATTGCATATATTACATCTACATATACTACATCCATATATATTACATATATTACTTCAACATATATTATATCCACATATATTACCGACATACATTGCGCATATTATCTGCATTCCTTTTAAACATAAACCACAGTGTAAATTGTTTCCCGTCGGCAAATCCAAAGCACAAATAAAATTTATTCCAAGTGCCGACGCGGAAAAGGCGTTTTGTTTTCCATCAATTTTTTCCGTAAATTTCCAAATTAATTTCCGAGCAATAAATTAAAAGCGGTTTTTTCTCTTTTTATAACAAATAAATTTTTTCAATATTTATTAAATTATTTTTATTTAAATTTTCAAAAAATTTAAAAAAAAACTCAAAGAGAAAAAAATTTTTTTTTTCATCCATAAATAAATAATACGACCGCCAAATACAAGTCGTTCACCCGACAAATATTTTTTCCTGTATTGCTTGGATATTAATTTTTATTTGTTTTAGAAGTACTTACAACGCGGAGAAAAGACTCCAATTCCACATTCCATTTTCTCCGTTTCCAGTTGTAAACAAAAAAATAAAATTTTGTTCGTTCTAATAAACATTTTATTTCACCGTGTTCCACATTCCAAGTGTTCCAACCGTAAATCAGGTGGACCTAATTACCATAAATCACAGGTCATTTATACAATTCGCTGTTCACTCCGAGTCACCTGTCCAATTAGTCGAAACTACGGCGTTTCCACTTCGTAAATTTTACACCACTTTCTCACCCATTACATCCTATACGGTCTTTTCCGCTGTTTTACTTCGTTGACGGCGGCAAGCTTAAATTTATTAAGTGCAGTCTGAGGAATCTGTCTACATTTTCAAAAGTGTGACCGGGCTCCAAAACCGCTTCCCTTCCATTTCGTATTTCTTCGATTATGCCCATCGGGGACGATAAGAAGAAATTGTCCGCGGACAAACCCAGGTCTATTTTTTCACCACAAGGGCCCAAGAGTCCAAGAATCCCAAGCATTTCGGTGAAAACGCCTGCCCAGATTTCCGACGACTGTGCCACTCCATCCAAAGCCACAGTACAGCAAACAGCTAAAAATATGGCTGCTTCCGATCTAGCGCTAGCCAAATTCATTTCGGTTTCTGACCGCTTAAGCGAATTTGAGGCTCAGGTTAACACTCCGGAATCCGCAGCTCCAACCGTCACGATGCTTAGCGTCCGTCGCGACCAAGTACGAACCCTATGGGACAAGGTTGAAAAGGAATTCGACCTCTGCTCAGAGTGCCTTGTGTCAGCAGGCAACATGCCTATTCTCAGGGCTAAATACAGTTATTGCTATTCAGTCTATGAAAGGTGTGTTGCCCAGCTCGTTGATAAAATCGAGCAAAACATAATAGAGAGTTTCGAAAATAAACGATTGTTGGTAAACAGTCAATTGAAAATACTGTTTAATGTGCAGTCGATACCACAGGAATCTGGGGCGGCCTTGAAGGTACTGCAAAGTACTGTTCAAGGTTGCTTGACTGCCTTAGAACTGTCAGGCATCAACACTGAGAACTGGGACTGCCTGCTGGTATATCTGTGTTCATCCAAGCTCCCGAAGATAACTCTCTCCTTATGGGAGCAGTCGCTCCATAAGAAAGCCGACATCCCGACATGGGCAGAGCTGAACACCTTCCTCACAGAACGTCATCGAACCCTAGAGGCCATCGATGATGTGAGACCGTCCGTACCAAGTCAGTCGCACTCCAAAGCGATGAACTCAAGTGGGCCCTCTAGAAAACTAAATTCCTATGAGACGAAAGTGGCTTCAAAATCGAAAAGTTGCGACTTGTGCAACAAGGAAAACCATCCTGTCCGTGTATGTCCGCGTTTTCTCCAAATGTCGGTTGACGACCGGTCAGCCTACATTAAACGGAAGCACTTATGCTTAAACTGCTTTGCAAAGGGACATCAGCTTCGTGAGTGCAAAAGCACGCACAATTGTTTTACTTGCCGTGGCCGGCATCACACGTTGTTGCACCGAAACAACCACTTTTCCAGCAATTCAAGCCCTTCAATATTCAATATTGATCAATATTTCCCATCTGGGCACTAACTTTAAGGCACGCGCCCTGATCGACTCCATATCAGAGGCAACATTCATAACCGAGCGACTGTTCAATCTAATTAGATTGCCGTTCCAGGTGGTTCAAGCTCAAGTCTCAGGCTTAAACCAAACAGTAGCAGCTCAGTCCAAGAAGCTCTGCAGTTTCACCATCCGATCTCCGACTAGGCCCGCGTTGCAGTTGGAGACGACGGCCTATGTCCTCCCTCAACTAGCCGGAAATCTGCCTTCCTACCCGATTCCGAAAAATTTCCTTCGGGATCTTCCCGATTTTCCACTGGCGGATCCAAAATTCTATGAGAGCGCACAAATAGATGTCCTTATCGGAGCCGACATTCTGCCTTCGGTGCTTCTAAGTGGAGCAAAAACCAACATCTGTGGCTCTCTCTTGGGGCAAGAGACCATTTTCGGCACAGATCTCCCACGCGTACGATAATTCACTGGACAAACTACTCACAAAATTTTGGGAGGTGGAGAATATACCAACAAAGTTGGTAAAAGAATCCGATTCCATGTGCGAGAAGAATTTCCTTCAAATGACCACGAGAAACGAGTGCGGCAAATATGTCGTTACTCTGCCTTTTCGCGACCCAGAACATATCGGTTCCGGGCTGGGGCATTCTAGGTCTTTCGCGTTGGCTCAGTTCTTAAGAAATGAGCAGCGTCTAAAAAGAGATGAGGCCTTGAAAGCGAGATACGATTCGGTGATCCAGGAATATCTCGACTTAAAGCACATGCGACAAGTTCTCCCTACCCATGACTGCAACGCCTATTATCTAACACATCACGCCGTCTTAAAACCGGAAAGCGTAACTACTAAACTCCGTGTAGTATTCAATGCCTCCAGCCCTTCATCGAATGGTACCAGTTTAAATGATATCCTTCATGCTGGCTCTGTCTTACAGTCCGACTTAACCATTCAAATTCTGAAGTGGCGCTATTTCCGAGTAGATCCGAAACACAATCCATTCCAGCGAATACTTTTCCGTAACAATAGAGGGGAAATCATAGATTTCGAATTGAAAACAGTAACCTTTGGAGTCAATTGCGCGACTTTCCTGGCCATCCGAGTACTGCAGCAGCTAGCAGCTGACGTAGAACTCAGCCATCCAAAAGCTAGCAATGTCATTCGAAATTTCATGTATGTGAATGATGTTCTAGCCGGAGCGGACTCAACGGAACAAGCTCAGCTCATGGTGGAAGAGCTCCGAGACGCTCTGAATTCCGGCCATTCAGAGCAATCATCTATTAAATACTGATTTTCTCGAGATCGATGCAGAAAGCACTGCCAAAACCCTCGGTATTCGCTGCAAGGCAACCTCCGACGAATTCTTCTTCGTCCCGCCAGAGTTGGCTATTGAAACGTCCTTTACAAAACGCCAAGTCCTGTCCCAAATTGCCAAATTGTTCGACCCTGCAGGCTGGTTAGCCCCGTTTATCGTTCGAGCTAAAATTTTCATGCAGGAGATTTGGCTGCAGGAGCTTGGGTGGGACGAAAACATTCCAAATGAGCATTTTCAGCGATGGCTTAATTTTCTTCAAAGTTATTCGGTATTAGAGCAGATACGCATTCCACGCTGGCTATCGTTTTATCCTGATTTCAAGGTCGAGCGTCATGGCTGTTGCGATGCATCGCAAAAGGCTTATGGGGCGGCAATATATGTCCGCGTAGAAGTGGGCAGCACCATTATGGTGCAACTCCTAACCGCGAAAACCCGGGTAGCACCAGTCAAAACGGTTTCGCTCCCAAGACTGGAGTTGTGCGGAGCGTTATTGCTTTCCGAAACTCCGAACTTTACTGTTGGACGGACTCCACGATAGTGCTTGCATGGTTAAGCAAGCCAGCGTGCCAGTGGATAACATTTGTAGCCAATAGGGTGACGAAGATCGCCCAGGCCACAAAAACAGAGAATTGGTCTCATGTTCAATCTGAGCATAATCCAGCAGACCTGCCAAGTAGAGGAGTTTCCCTCCAAGATCTAGCCGATAGCCAGTTATGGTGGCACGGACCGACTTGGTTGCAAAATCCACGCATCCAATGGCCAACTTAGGTCGACAACGCTCCGGTGACCGACCTGGAGAAGCGTGCTCTGAAAGTCCATCTCGCAAAAGCTCCTTCAGAAGAACTGTTGGCACGTTTCTCCAAGCTTGAGAAAGCTCTACGGGTCCTTGCTTATGTTCAACGCTTCATTCAGCGGTGCAGGAAGCAGACATCTCCATCTGATGTGCATTTGCTGGCCACTGAAATCGCCGCCGCAGAGCGGTTCCTAATTTCGAACACTCAGCGCAGAGAATTCTCTGTGGAATATCACTGCCTAAGTGAAAAGCGTCCAGTGCCAAGTCCAAGTGCCATCCTAAGCATGAACCCGTTTCTAGATCCGCACGGACTGATCAGGGCGTGCGGCCGTGTGGCGGCTTCCGAAAGCCTTCAATACAATGAACGGCATCCAGTGATTCTTCCGTATAACTGCCTGCTTTCTCGCCTCCTTGCGAATTTCACTCATCGCATAACTCTCCATGGTGGTTACCAGTTAATGGTGCGCCTCATCCGGTCGAAATACTGGATTCCGAGAATTAAGAACCTGATGAAAGCAGTAGTAAATTCGTGCAAAGTATGTGTGATCCTCAAAAAGCGGTTGCAAAGCCAACTGATGGGTGTCCTGCCCAAAGAAAGAGCATCATTCTTCCGATCGTTCACGTATACTGGCATGGATTACGCCGGTCCGTTCAGCGTTGCAAGAAGTGCGACCGATCCCACCACACGCTGCTCCACATGCACGAGCAGGTTAGCTCGTTGTCGCGGTCGCAAGCGCGCTCGCGTCCGGCAAGCAGCTTCGGCCTCGTCCCAACGTTCCCGCCGGCAAAATCCGCCAACTCAGCGTAGGAGTTCACCGCCACGACGCCCGGAATCGACCACGCCAGGCCCATCGCTCTCGTCGCTGCTGCAACGCCACAGCGTGAACATCCTTCCGACAGCGCTGGTCAAGTTGGAGACCGGGACGAAGACCTTCGAGACCGCAGCACTTATCGATCCGTGCACCCCCATGAGCTGCATTGACGCTTCGTTAGCGTCAGCCTTTACGATTCCGATGACCAATGTTGGTGACGAAAAGGTCTGCACGACGACGATTCGCTCCAGGATCGACGCGAACACTAAGCTGGAGGTCGTGCTCAAGATCGAGCCCAGTGTGCGGATCCGCACACCTGTCCGGGCATTGAGCGACACAGTGGTGTCCAAGTTCCGGGACATCACGCTGGCTGATGACCGGTTCCATCGGCCTGCTACCGTCTCCATGGTCTTAGGAGCAGATGTTTATCCAAAGGTTATCCAATCCGGATTCCTGACCTTCGACGAGGGAATGCCGGTCGCTCAGAAAACTGTTTTTGGGTGGATCGTGTCCGGTGCCTGCAGCCGTGGGATGGCTATGTTGCAACCCCAGTGATTGCAAGGGGGGGAATGTCCAAGTTACGGGGTTTGGACTGTCACCCGCTCTCCGCTCCCTCTTACGCTCTCCCGCTCTTCACCACAGAGTCTCCAAGGAGTCTTCGCTGCGCTTGGGAGAGCCTAACTAATTAGAATAAGCACCAGTGTAAAAATTTCGCCGAATAAACATACGTCCGGTCGCGCCGGCGCAATTGCGAAAAGTGTTCGCTTTTCTTAGAGTGTTTCTATTTCAGCATATTTGGAAAATTCCAGGACAGCATCCCCCTACAACCCATCAGAATGGATCAAGTTATGTAAAAACATAACAAGAATAAGAAACGAATTTGAAATATCGCATAAATGTTTGTCACAAAATAGACCTATTCTAGGACCGACAATAAAGAAACATGCAAATATTCTGGTAAATTCCTTCAACGAAGCACGAGTACTAGTGTATGATAACAAGGAAAGACTAAATCCAGATCATTGGTCTCAGGTATAAAAAGTTCTCATAAAACTTAGAACGAACTTGTTATCTGTAAAATTGAAACTTGGTTTGGATATATCAATACCAACCATTTTAAATTCGCCAATAAAAATAGAATCGGACGAACAACCAGAAACAGAAATAGAAGACGAAGACTTGAACAACTTTACAATTCCAGCTATATTAACACTAGCTGAATTGACGGAGGAAGAATTGGCTGAGTCAGACATAGAAGAAACAGAAACAAAATCTGTCATCATGGTGGACGAAGCAACTGCCCAGAGCGCATACATAAAAGACATTTCAACGGCGATTCCGGAATTTGACGGTAAAAAGATCAATTTGCGTAGATTTATCACGGCAATCAAGTTGGATAACCTGACTAAGGGACCACATGAAGCTATTGCCATTGAAGTGATTAAATCGAAAATAATCGGAACAACACTCTATAGAGTACAGAATGAAGTCACAATTGATGCCATAATCAGGAAATTAGAAGAAGTGGTCGTAGGAGAAAGAACGGACGTAGTAAGAGCAAAAATGGCAAATGTATACCAAAAAGGTAAAACAGTCACACAATTTACAAATCAAATTGAAAACCTACGCAAGTCTCTTGAATCTTCATATATAGATGAAGGATTGCAACCAGAACATGCTATCAAATTTAGCACAAAGGAAGCAATCAATACAATGACAAAGAATTGCGATCATGGAAAACTGAAAACAATCCTAGAGGCAGGAACATTTAAGACAATGGACGAAGCAATAAGTTAATACATCCATTGCAGCACTGAGCTGACAGGAAGTGCAAGTTCCGTTTTGTTTTACAAGAGAGGACAAGGAAATTACAACAGAGGTAACTACCGAGGACAAGGAAATGGTCGAGGTGGTAATAATAGAAATAATTATAACCAGATAACCAGAACAACTATAATAATTATAACAATAACAATGGCAGAGGACGAGGAGGATATAGAGGAAATATGGACGAAGCAATAAGTAAATACATCCATTGCAGCACTGAGCTGACAGGAAGTGCAAGTTCCGTTTTGTTTTACAAGAGAGGACAAGGAAATTACAACAGAGGTAACTACCGAGGACAAGGAAATGGTCGAGGTGGTAATAATAGAAATAATTATAACCAGATAACCAGAACAACTATAATAATTATAACAATAACAATGGCAGAGGACGAGGAGGATATAGAGGAAATAACTACCAGAACAGAGGCGGTGGTAACTATAACAACCAAAACCGCAATTTCTCAAGTTAAAGCCAAATTGGTAATGTCAGACATGCACAAGGCACGTCGGAAAACCAGCAGGCTCCCTTAGGGCATCAAGAACAGTAATACAAAAGGTTCATACCATCAATCTTAATCTAAATATTTTCATTAAAGTACAAAATGAACACACAAATAAGATACTTACATTTCTAGTAGACACAGGCGCCGATATATCAGTCATTAAAGAAAACTCAGATGAGCATTTGAATCTTGATCATAATAATATAACACAAATTACAGGAATTGGAAAGGGTTCAATAAATTCAATAGGTTTAACACTTCTCAAGATGAGAACCGGTAACTATATAGTACTGCACAATTTTCATGTTGTGGACGACAATTTTCCGATCCCTGGTGACGGAATAGTTTGAATCGACTTCATAAAAACATTCAATTGCCAATTAGATTTTACTACAGAAAGTGATTTTTTCATTCTAAGACCACACAATATTAAACAAGCGATACAAATACCAAATTTTTCATAATATCGATAACACTGAGATAACCATACCATCTCGTTGTGAGGTTATCAGGCAAATTACCGTAAGTTCGGTGGATAACCAAATTCTAATACCCAATCAGGAAATAGAAGATGGTGTATTTGCCGGAAATTCGATATCAGATTCAAAAAAAACGTACATCCGAATACTAAACACAACTAACAGCAATAAAATTTTAAACGTAAGCAAAATCAATTTTGAACCATTAACTAACTACAAAATAGCAGACCTAAACGACCCCATAAGAGCCGAATCAATTTTAAGCAGATTAAAGAAAAACTTTCCATCTGCACATAAGAAAATGTTGACTGAACTGTGTTCACAATATACTGATATTTTTGGATTGGAGACAGAGCCAATCACTACAAATAATTTTTACAAACAAAAGATAAGATTGAGAGATGATGAACCAAGCTATATTAAGAACTATAGAACACCCCATTCACAACAAGCCGAAATATCGAGACAGGTAACTAAATTAATAGAAGACAAGATAGTAGAACCAGATGTATCTGAATATAATAGCCCATTATTGCTAGTTCCAAAGAAATCCTTACCGGATTCAAAAGAAAAAAAATGGCGTTTAGTGATAGACTATCGTCAAATAAATAAAAAGTTATTAGCTGACAAGTTCCCCTTGCCAAGAATAGATGACATACTTGATCAATTAGGCCGAGCAAAATATTTCTCGTGCCTGGATCTTATGTCGGGATTCCATCAAATAGAGTTAGAAGAAGATTCTTCAAATATAACATCCTTTTCTACGAGCAGTGGCTCTTATCGCTTTACGCGACTACCATACGGATTAAAAATAGCTCCAAATTCCTTTCAACGAATGATGACAATGGCATTTACAGGTCTGGAACCATCTCAAGCATTTCTGTACATGGATTACTTAATTGTCATAGGCTGTTCTGAAAAACACATGACCAAGAATCTTACAAATGTTTTTGAACTATGCAGGAAAAACAACCTCAAACTGCATCAAGTCACTTTTCTTGGACACAAATGTACTGATAAAGGCATATTGCCTGACGATACTAAATATGATGCTAAACAGAGATATCCAGTTCCTACTGACGCAGACAGTGCCAGAAGATTCGTAGCATTTTGTAACTATTATAGACGTTTTATACAAAATTTTGCAGATTATTTCCGTCACATAACAAGATTATGAAAGAAAAATGTAAAGTTCGAATGGACAGCTGATTGCCAGCATTATTTCGAACACCATAAAAAAGAACTAATGAATCCAACTTTGCTGAAATACCCCGACTTTAGCAAAGAGTTCTGTATCATAACTGATGCTAGCAAAGAGGCATGCGGAGCGGTACTGACCCAGAACTATAATGGTATTCATTTGCCAGTAGCTTATGCATCCCGTATCTTCACTAAGGGTGAGAGCAACTAGTCAACAACAGAGCAAGAGTTGTCAGCAATACATTGGGCGATAAATCATTTCAAACCATATGTACATGGTAGACACTTCACCGTCAAAACAGATCACAGACCGTTAACATACTTGTTCTCGATGGGTAATCCAAGTTCAAAACTGACCAGAATGAGGCTTGATTTAGAAGAATATGAATTTACTGTGGAATAATTATGTAGCAGATGCGTTATCCAGAATAACCATCAACCAACTAAAAAATATATCCAAACAAGTACTTAAAGTCACTACAAGAAATCAAAGTAGACAGGAATCCTGCGCAGGAAAAGGAAATAAAAATGATAAAGTAGAATTGCCTAAGCAAACTATTCAAGAAGCTTCTAAGCCCAAAGTATACGTAGTCATTAATAATGACGAAGTACGCAAAGTAGTGACATTGCATGTAAATAATATGATATGTTTTTTTAAACATGGAAAAAAAATTACTGCAAGATACAATGTTGAAGATTTGTATATTAATGGAACTCTCGACTTAGGTAAATTTTTCCACAGGCTTGAAAAGCATGCCGGTATGCATAATATCAATCAACTTAAAATGGCACCGCGGAAAAATATCTTTGATAACATTTCAATAGATACATTTAAGAAAATGGGCAATGAAACATTAAAACTATTAAGAGTAGCGTTACTCAACCCGGTGACCTTAGTGAATACAAAGAAAGAAAAAGAAGCAATCTTGTCTACACACCACGACGATCCAACACAAGGAGGACACGCAGGCATTACAAAAACCCTGGCCAGGATTAAAAGACATTACTTTTGGAAAGGTATGACTCGGGATATAACAGAGTACATACGGAAATGTCAAAAATGACAAAAAGCAAAAATTATGAAACACACAAAAACTCCTTTATCAATTACAGAGACACCAATAAGCGCATTTGACAGAGTAATAGTGGATACGATAGGTCCACTACCAAAGTCAGAAAACGGTAATGAATATGCAGTTACACTTATATGCGACCTGACAAAATATTTGGTAACCATTCCAATCGCAAATAAAAGCGCAAATACAGTAGCGAAAGCAATATTTGAATCTTTTGTACTAAAGTTCGGTCCAATAAAGACGATCATTTCGGACATGGGAACTGAATACAGAAATTCAATAATCAAAGACTTATGCAAATACCTGAAAGTAGAAAGTACAACTTCTTCAGCACACCATAATCAGACGGTAGGAACAGCGGAAAGAAGTCATAGAACTTTTAACGAATACATCCGGTCATACATATCGGTTGATAAAACTGACTGGGAGGTATGGATAAAATATTTCGAATTTTGTTTTAATACTACACCCTCTATGGCACATAATTATTGTCCATATGAGTTGATTTTTGGTAAAACATGCAATTTACCAAAGCATTTTAATAGCACAGATAGAATAGAACCCATTTATAAATTATAATATGGAAGACTATGCTAAAGAAAGTAAATATAGGTTAGAAGTAGCATATAACAGAGCAAGAATTATGCTCGAAGAACAGAAGAAAAAGAATAAGGAATTATATGACTTAAAATTAAACGATATAAGTATATAAATAGGAGATAAGGTGTTATTAAAAAACGAAACCGGACATAAGTTAGATTTACTGGACCATATACGGTAGTAAAGATAGAAGAAAGGGATAATATAGTAATCTCAAATGATAAGAAAAAACAACAAACGGTACATAAGGATAGGTTAAAAATGTTTAGTTCTTAAAATAAAAAAAAAACAAGAGAGAACGCTATAGTCGAGTTCCCCGACTATCTGATACCCGTTACTCAGCTAGTAGAAGTGCAGGTTTGTGGGCGTTAGAGTGGGCGTGGCAAAAAGTTTTTTGGCAAATCGATAGAAATTTAGACAACTAATACAAAAATGAAAAAATATCTAAACATTTTTCAAAAGTGTGGGCGTGGCAGCTTTGGGCGGTTTGTGGGCGTTAGAGTGGGCGTGGCAAAACGGTTTTTGGCAAATTGATAGAAATTTACAAGACCAATACAAAAATGAAAAAATATCAAAACATTTTTCAAAAGTGTGGGCGTGGCAGTATTGGGCGGTTTGTGGGCGTTAGAGTGGGCGTGGCAACATGAATCGACAAACTTGCGCTGCGTCTATGTCTCTGGAGTCTGTATGCCCAATCTAAACTTTCTAGCTTTTGTAGTTCCTGAGATCTCAGCGTTCATACGGACGGACAGACAGACAGACGGACAGACGGACAGACAGACGGACGGACAGACGGACATGGCCAGATCGACTCGACTATTGATCCTGATCAAGAATATATATACTTTATATGGTCGGAAACGCTTCCTTCTGCCTGTTACATACTTTTCAACGAATCTAGTATACCCTTTTACTCTACGAGTAACGGGTATAAAAATAATAATAATATGGTGGCCACCAGCAAAAAAAAATATATATAGAGAAAAGAGTTAACCCCACATAAGTGCATTGAATGTAAGAAAACATTTTTCTTTTATCATCTTTGATGGTTGAACGATTATATACAAAAAATTTGAATTTAAAAACCCAAGAACACGTATGTTTGTACAGAATGTTCCTTAAATTTCCTTAACATTAAAATTACTTACTTAAAATAATTCTTTTTGTAAATTTCCTATCAACTTAACAAAAAAAAAATTTTAGATTGTAAAACAAGAGAGAACGCTATAGTCGAGTTCCCCGACTATCTGATACCCGTTACTCAGCTGGTGGAAGTGCGAAGGAGAGTCTTAAACACAGTTTTTGTGCAATAAAGAAGGATTACAAGATTAATACAAAAATTAATAAAATATCAAAACATTTTTCAAAAGTGTGGGCGTAGCAGCTTTGGGCGGTTTGTGGGCGTCGCAAAAAGTGTTTTGGTAAATCGATAGAAAATTACAAGACTAATACAAAAATGAAAAAATATCAAAACATTTTTCAAAACTGTGGGCGTGGCAGTTTTGGGCGGTTTGTGGGCGTTAGAGTGGGCGTGGCAAAAAGTTTTTTGGCAAATCGATAGAAATTTACAAGACTAATACAAAAATGAAAAAATATCAAAACATTTTTCAAAAGTGTGGGCGTGGCAGCTTTGGGCGGTTTGTGGGCGTTAGAGTGGGCGTGGCAAAAAGTATTTTGGCAAATCGAAAGAAATTTAAAAGACTAATATAAAAATGAAAAAATATCAAAACATTTTTCAAAAGTGTGGGCGTGGCAGCTTTGGGCGGTTTGTGGGCGTTAGAGTGGGGGTGGCAAAAAGTTTTTTGGCAAATCGATAGAAATTTAGAAGACCAATACAAAAATTAAAAAATATTAAAACATTTTTCAAAAGTGTGGGCGTGGCAGTTTTGGGCGGTTTGTGGGCGTTAGAGTGGGCTTGGCAACATGAATCGACAAACTTGCGCTGCTTCTATGTCTTGGGAGTCTGTATGCTTAATCTCAACTTTCTACTTTATGTAGTTCCTGAGATCTCGACGTTCATACGGACAGACAGACGGACAGACGGACGGACAGACGGGCGGACAGACGGACATGGCCAGATCGACTCGGCTATTGATCCTGATCAAGAATATATATACTTTATATGGTCGGAAACGCTTCCTTCTGCCTGTTACATACTTTTCAACGAATCTAGTATACTCTTTTACTCTACGAGTAACGGGTATAATAACTTCATAAAATTACGTTATTTTCCAAAAGGAGGGAGATGTAATGTGCACACATATCGAATAAGCACTGTATCAAATCACAACATTGGGAACAATCACATTGTAGCACTTTTGCAGTAATGTTTATGTAAGACTTTTCAGTTCCCAGGCATATCTTGAGTGCTCAGCAATCTGACCACACAAGAATGCTATTCAGACCAGAAGTGCAGAGTCGATCTTTATGTGCACATGACTCTCTTAGACAGCGGCGCTCTCGCTGCCAAAGTTAAGTACATAAGAGCAAAGCAACGTCTCTGCCGACGGCCTCTCTGCCGGCGCAGACGGATTGCATTTGGTAGCTTGGAATCTTCAAGACCAAGTACGAGTAGTCGTCAAAGAGTCTTCAACATGTCTTAATTGAATCTTAATCAGTCTTAACAGAAGTTACAAATATACTGGATATCCAACTAAATCTCTCTTTTAATAAAAGTTACAAGTAATATTATTACACTTTCTTTAAACATTCAATTTCCTCTACATTTAGATGTTCGAGTCTGTAGTTACATTCGCGTTCATTGTTGATCGCGAAGTTGACTATATCGTTGTCAACGGAGATGGGATCGGCATGTGTTACATCATTGTCCACTGTGTTACTAACAACTTTTGAAGTGAGGCATTTTGGTAATGCGGTCTCCTTCTTCTGTTGTTGATGCTTTGGTTTAAGGCACTTAGGTGCGGTCTTAACCTTTTCCATCTTTGGATTGATTTCCTCCACTGGAGCAGAATCATCCTTTTGCTGTGGGTCAGGGCATTTAGATGCGGTCTCGCCCTTCTTTTCTCCATACACAAACTTAAAGGTTCTTAAACCTAAAGTTACCGTCTCGTTATCATAATCTATCTTAGCTTTCGTATCCTCTAGATACTTTCAACCCAACAAGAAATTATAATTGTCGGAAAATTTGTGGACATAGAATTTCTGAACAGACGGAGATACTTAAGGGTTTCATTATTATACTTTTCTTTAATTTTATTGCCCCTTTAATGGTATACACCGTTAGATCTTCTTCTTTTTCTTCTAAATTTTCCCTCATGATATTGATGGATGAACCTGTGTCGATCATTCCCTTGTAAATTTTGTTATGATAACCTATTTTTACATGGGGACTGGTACGTCCGCCTGTGTCACTTGAGTGTCTGACGCAGTTTGATGACAATTTACATCCATTCTGCTTTGGCCACTTTGACTCTCTCGTTGCCCTTTTACTAGCATTATTTGAAGTTAAAGGTTCGAAATTAAGGGAATTGTTAAGAGGGTTGTTTTTTTGGCCTTGTGTTAGCTCCCTTCTAAACGTGTAATAAGTTCCCCTTTGACTAACCGGTATGGGACGAGTGGAATACTGACTTTGATTTGTCGTAGGTGGATTTGAGTTTTGGGGTTGCGTATTATTATTCTGATTTGTTTCAGGATAATAATTGCTGTAATTGATTTTCTGGACTGGCGTCATAGAGGCCAAGCTCCATTGAAGCTTGTTTTAATTTATAAATAGTATCAATATCTTTGCGTGCCAATGATATATAAATTCTATCCGGCAATTTTCGATCTATTACAGATTTAACAGTTCTTTTTAACATTTCAGTGTAATTTGATTTATCTAAAGGGTCGCTTTCCAATTCTAACTTGTCAAAAATTATCCAATATTGTGATTCGAGCTTCTCGATCAACTTACAGATGCTTCCGGGGTATGATGTATCCTCTAGTTGTCTTATAAGTGTTATGTAGGGCCTGTGATACTTGAGTGCCATCGCCAGGACCGTATTTGTATCCAGCCATGTATTTACTCTTTCTTGGGCAACGACCTCCAATGCTGCATCCACTAGTAAGCGTTTTTCTGCTCCGTAGATAACATGTGCTTGCCTGGCATCTTGGGTAGGGTATAAGTTAAGTAGCTGTTCGACCTGGTTAACAAGCACAAACAGCTTGCCAGGTGTGCCATCGTAGTAGTTCAGTTCTTTAATTTGATTTAATAATTGATTTAGGTGGGTTTCCGAAAGTTGCGGAACTGCCATGGTGTATTTGTACAAGTTCTGGACACACGGTGTTTATTTTAAATTTTGTTTTAAGTTACGGAATTAAAAATTTTAATTAATTTTGTTTCCGACCGCACGGGATTTTAAATTGTTTTGCAGATGTTACTGACCCCACGGGATTTTTTTCTTGAATACTACTTTCACGTAGATTCTTTTGCGGATCTCAAAATAATTTTAGAATCGCTGTTTTAATTCGCCGATCCTGGATAGCTAGTTGTATAGCGTATCCTTCAATGGATCAGTACCGTACTAAAAGGACTCTTTAATTAACAGATCCTACCGACTGCGCCAATTAAATAATCGCAATACTCATATGAAAAAAAAAAATAATTTTATTTTACTGAATGATTACAATATTTTTAGTTGAGAAGAACACCGACCGATTATAATTAGGTCTCAAACTGAACTCTGATAATTACTCTGATTTGATTGACGTTCAAGCCTCGGTTTCGAGCTTTTCTAATATGGACTTTAGACTTTAGGGTTCCGATCAAATGAAGAGAGAAAGCTTTGGAGTTGCTGACTTTAATAGTCTTTGCATTTCTCTTGGATTCAAGTGCATTCTTATAATTTTCTTTATTGAAATATAATACTTCTGTTTTTCGGGACTGCGAATCCGAGCTTTGAACGTGGGAACGCAACGATGATGCAAGGGCTTAAGCATAGATTGTTTAAATTAGACAACGGATGTTTAGTCTACCAGTGGGTGACTTATCAGGTATCTGGTATCTTTTGGGTACATCCAGAGTTGTGTAGGGTGTGTGGGTGAGTTTGGGTGTACATGTTGTATGTGTATTAGTGTGTAGGCATGTGCTTAAGTCTTAGGGACTTATGGATATGTCACTCCCCCAATCATTGAATTTGGCCTGTAATCAGGTCGTTAAATTTGGATATCTCATAACATTGTTTTCTGGTTGAATATTTTCCTTGACATTAGTTTCAAGGTGCGGATGTTCTTCTTTTTGTTTACAGTATTTGACAATAATATTCTTAGGTATATTTTTAAACTTATATGCTAAATACAGAGTCAAGCTAATTATCATGATGACAAAAGTTGTAATGCATATAATTTGGAAAAAGTTGTAGTGTTTTACATGCAATTTTATCATTTCTCTTGTTTCCAAGTGATTTATTGGTTCTAAACTTGTAACATTGTTGGTGATATAAATCGTTTGTGTAAAATCTGCTACATTATTAGAAATTAGGAATTCATCTATTTGCATGGTAGAATTTTTAATTTTAATGATGTTGTTTCCTGATATTAATATTTTTTTGTTTGTACAATCTTGGTTGACAACTGTTTCAGGAATATCCATGTTAAAAGTATATTTGGTTCTATATAATTTATTTGGAAATTTCTTTGGGTTTTAATGTATTTGCATTGAGTTTGCTCTTGTTTAATAAGTCCAACAATACATTTGTCGAATATTAATTTATCTGTATCTTTATGAAATACTTGGTTATTGAATACATAAAACTTATCGAATATTTGCTCGATTAGAATATAGTTATGTTCATCTGGGTACGGATCTATTTGAAATATCGGAACTTTAGGGACCTCGCTAGGAGCGTGGGATATAATCAAAATTTCGTTTGTATCTGTCTTGAGCCAAGTTGATGTTTTTATCTTTAGCATTTTCTCCGAGTTTACGTGTTTCAAATAATCGTGTTTTAGTAATTTTGGGTTAAAGATTCCAAATCTGGATTCCAACTCGATATCTTCTATGTATTCTGTAAACTGCGGTAGGTTGAATATCAGTATCGCAATTTGTAGGTTCTGTTCTTTTTCCACCTTAAGCCTATTTGTTATGTCTATACCGCTGTTGATTATGTCGATAACCATGTTTAGATCATGGGTTTTCACGGAGTCTGCTGACATGTTATAAATATTTTCCTATAGCTCCTCCCTGCCGTCTTCATCTAATGTACCAAATAAGTATTTATATGCCTTCCCTACTACGTTCAAGATACCTCTTTTGCTTCTGTTAATAATTCTTAATCCATTTATTTCCCGTTTTATTTTATCGACTAAATATTGTATCTAAGGTACATTGGGATAGTCATTTGCTTCAGTTACTAGATTTTCGAACATAAACATTGTCTTTGTTATGTTTATACTCAAATAGTGGTATTCGTAGCTGGTTGGAATTTCCATCGTTCCGGTTTGGAATATAAGGTATCCATTTTTCGAACTTATTGGGTTTACTTCGATGTACGTTAAAGTCTGGGCTGCCTGCATATAGAAAAATGTCTGCCGGAGATCGTTTTGTACTATTATGTTTAGTTTTATGATTATAGACGTATAAAATTGTTTCGAACCTTGTAAACCTATCTTCGATATTTTGTTTACGGTCTTGTGAAATCTTTCTATATCGGATACACCATTTTTGCTGGTTGTTACAGAAATTTGTACGCCTTCGGATCTTAACCAATTTTGCAAAGCCATGAACATAAAAGTTGAATCTTTGTCTGCTTTAATTTCTTGTGGCTTTCCCATATCATTGAATATTTTAGTAATGGCTCTTTTCGCTTCTAGCCAATCTCTACTTTTTACTTCTACTAGTGAGGCAAATTTTGAATAAATATCAATACAAGATAAGAAGATCTGGTTACCCGTGAGATAAAAATCTATCACGTATTTTTCCCTTGTGTTGTGAGGAGTCTTAAAACTCCCCACAAATCCGGGTGCAGGAGATCGGCGTATCAACAGCGAAGACGGCTGGAATGCGAGAGGATAAAAGGGCGGTCAGGTCAAACGGGAAATAATGAACCTTGGACCTCAGCAAAGCGGAGAGACCGTGAAATAAAGGTACCGCGCTGGACCTCGGACTCAAACCCGCCAAGGGCGTAGAGGTCATACGGTAACGGTGCGGACTTTGGACAGGCACAAAGAGGACGCACCGTGAACTAACGGGACATGTTTGGACCTTGTACCCGAGCGAGCCGTGTGCTAAAGGGGAAATGACGGGATTCTCGCAGCTGATATAAGGGACGGCGCCGGCGCAGCTCGGGACAGTCAAGAAGAAGTGCGCGAAGGGCCATACAGCCACACAGTCGGTCGGTACGCGAACAACACGGAAGTCAGCGAAAGTACGCCACACGGGCGATCAGTCAATACCGAGTGACAGTGAAGCAGCGGAAACACAAGTGCGTCAAGCGAGCATCCCGAGTGGATCTCTGCAAGTACAGATCAGCGAAGGACGAGCGAACACCAGGACCAGAAAAGGGACGGCGGAGTCAGTGGTCGCGACGGTGGTTCGGAGAGGAGCGCTAGCTTAACTCACGGACGATACACCCTAACCCATAACATCCTAAGCCCTGGTAGAGCCCGCAGGTTATCCGTCGGCAAGGGCGATAAGTGCCTGGCCTACGCAGGAAGGGACGGTGGAGTCAGTGGTCGGCAAAGGTGGTTCGGAGAGGAGCGCTAGCTGGTCTCTCGGACGATACACCCCGTCGCCATAACATCATAAGCCCCAGGCGAGGCAGTGCGAATTCCCCATCGGAAACGACGCAGGCACACGAAGGAAGGACGACGAAGGAGCAACGACGCGCATCCGACGGCGAGGGTCACCGAATTCTGTTCAGCAAGTGACGCTAAATAAAGTTGATTTAAATCTGAGACTCTGTCTTCTCTTTGGTCGGGCAATCACACAAATCATAAATTTGGTGGGTCGAACAAACAAACTCTCTGAGGTAGCCGTTGCAATTCGTAGCGAGCAGAAACAAGAAAATTAGTTCGTTACATCTGGCGCCCAACCGTAATTGTCCTGGCCAAAAGAACAGAGGAGAAGATGGGGAAATCGTGGCTATACAGCCTGAAGAGGGATGACTTTCCCGCAATAGCGAGCGCCCTAAGCAAGACGCTGTCCGAATTTATCCAGCAGACGAGCCCGAAACGGTCGCCATACTGGAGGCATTGGAAAGGGAGTACACAAGGAGACCGACCCCGGAAGTCAAAGTCACCGGCGTGGAAGGCCTGATGAGGAGCCTCGATGTCCACAGCATGATGGAGGCCAGCGGGAGCAGACCCGAAAGTCAGGAAACCGGGGGTGAACGGCGGGAAAGCAGCCGCGAGAGAAGTGAGAGGCGGGTGTCCAGCCGCGATCGGCGAGACATCGCAAGAGTAGCCCCTCCGGATTACGCGAAGATTGCGAAACAGGTGCGGGAGTGGAGCTCCGGTACGACGGTCACGACAAGCCATTGGAGTTCCTGGAGCAGGTGGAGTGGTCAGCAATGACGTACGGCCTAGAGATCAACCAAATCCCGCGAGCGATGCCGAAATTGCTGAAGGGCAGGGCCCTAAAGTGGTTCATCGCCAACAACAGATTCTGGGAGACATGGGCAGAGTTCATCCCCAGCTTCCAAGAATTTCTCCTTCCCAGAGGCTTCATGACGAAGCTGGCAGACCAGGTCAGGCAGAGGAAGCAGCGGCATGGCGAGTGCTTCAAAGATTATGTGGTGGACATGCAGACCCTAATGCGGCCTTTGGGGATGTCCCAGAAAGAGATATTGGAGAGGATAAGGGAGAACAGCACTCCAGCTCTACGAATGTTTGTCCGCCCGTACGAGTGCCGACACCTGGATGCTCTGATGGCCCTGGCCGACGAATTCGAGGAACTGGACTCCCAAAGGGAGCGTTTCGAGTCAGAGCGGACCCACAGAGTCCGCCACCATCGGGATTTCCCAAGAGGGGAACAGCACGCGGTGTGCAGAAGGTGCCAAGAGGAGCCCACAGGACCATCGAGGCACGAAATGAACGGGCGAGGGCCAGGTGCGGCGGGGGTTTGTATTAAACCCAGGATCACTGGATGCGGGATCACTGGATGCGGGAATGTCGGAACCGACCGATCACCTTTTGCTGGACGTGCGGGAGAATCGGCCCGAAGACCTCAGAGTGCTGTCCAAGATCGGGAAACGCCACGCGGCCCCAGCCTCAGAGGGGCAACCAGGGTTCGCAAGGTGCTGCCCCTCAAAATTAATGGGCAAGCTGAAGGCGGAAGAAAGGCAACTGTCCGCCACAGTGCTCATAGACGGAATGGAAGTTAAGGCCACGATGGACACCGGAGCCACAGCAAGCTTTATTAGCGAAGAGTTGGCGGACAGGTTGCGGGCAGTGGGAGAGGTCGTATCCACGAGAAGAGAAGTGCGGATGGCTGATGGACGGTTTGAGGAGGTCACATCGCTGCTCGAAGTGGACATAGGACTGGGAGAGAGGACCGTAAGAATGCAACCACAACATCATCGACGCTCTAGTACTGGGATGGGATTTCCTAACGATACCAGCGGGACAGGTGGTTCGAAGCGGTGCACGCGAGAAGCTGTCAGTGGCAGTCGTGGAGAGGACGACCGACTTTGCGGAAGAAGATATTGACGGCTTCCTGAAGGCAGAGCTAGCAGAGTTGGGAAGAGTCCACAGAATCACGATGAAGGACGATCAACCGGTCAAACAGCGCTACTACCCGAAGAACCCGAAGATGCAGGTGGAGATCAACGCCAAGGTCGACGAGTTGCTACAAAAAGGGTGCATCGAACCGTCTAGGAGCCCGTACAGCTCTCCCATAGTGATGGTGAAGAAGAAGACGGGTCAATGGGGCTTGTGTGTAGATTTCCGCCAGATAAACGCAAAGTCCGTGAAGGACGCGTACCCGATGCCTATGATCAACTACATTCTGGATCAATTAAGGGAGGCGAAATACATAAGCAGTCTGGATTTGAAGGACGGGTACTGGCAGATTCCGTTGGAAGCGGCAAGTCGGCAATATACGGCATTTACGGTGCCGGGAAAGGGCCTTTTCCAGTGGAAAGTAATGCCATTCGGACTGCACTCCGCATCGGCAACGTTCCAGCGGGCGTTGGACTAAGTGATAGGACCCGAGATGATGCCACACGCGTTTGCGTACCAGGGCGACATAATTGTGATCGGACGGACACTACAAGAACACAAGCGCAACCTGAAAGAGGTTTTCCGGAGGCTAAGGGCGGCAAACCTGAAAGTTAACGCAGATAAGTGCAAGTTCTTTCGGAAGGAGCTACAATACCTGGGCCACCGAGTGACGGATCAGGGCATCGGAACGGATCCGGAGAAAGTGGCG
Source organism: Drosophila santomea (assembly GCF_016746245.2). Classification (NCBI taxonomy): domain Eukaryota; kingdom Metazoa; phylum Arthropoda; class Insecta; order Diptera; family Drosophilidae; genus Drosophila; species Drosophila santomea. Next base: position 51,923 of record NW_025319020.1, read on the forward strand.
GCAATAGCTCAGCTAAAGCCCCCGGGAAACGTGAAGGAGCTGCGACAGTACCTATGAGTGGCGTCGTGGTACAGACGTTTTGTACCAGATTTTGCGACGTTGGTACAACCGCTGAACGCACTCCTAAAGAAACAGGCAAAATGGGAATGCACAGACGCCCACCAAGAAGCATTCGAGGCCGTCAAAACCAGGTTGGTCGCCGACCCGATCCTGGCATGCCCCGATTTCACAAGGACGTTCGTGCTACAGACGGACGCCAGCGTCTACGGGCTGGGCGCTATCCTCACACAGCACTCCGAGCAAGGCGAGCGGGTCATATCCTACTCCAGCAGAGCTCTGAACGGAGCGGAAAAGAATTATTCTGCAACAGAGAAGGAGTGTTTAGCGATAGTGTGGGCTGTCAGGAAATTAAGACCGTACCTGGAAGGCTACCACTTCAAAGTGATAACGGATCACATGGCCCTGAAGTGGCTGAACAGCATCGAGAGCCCGTCCGGAAGGATCGCGAGGTGGGCATTGGAGCTCCAACAATTCGACTTCGAAATTGCATACAGAAAGGGCCAGCTGAACATCGTCGCGGACGCCCTGTCGCGACAGCCGCTGCAGGAAACTAGCCGCAGGATAACGGCGAAGGAAGAAGTGGGCAGATGAGATGCAAAGGAAAATGAAGCAGGTTCCCCAAAAATACCCAGACTACCTAGAGGAGGCCGGCCAACTGTATAGGCACATTCCGCACCGGGCAGGAAACGAGGATGTGGTGTCATGGAAGCTGTGTGTACCAACCAGGGAGAGGCAGCGCGTCATGGCCGAGAACCACGACATGCCGACGGCAGGACACCTGGGAAGTCGGAAGACAATGGCGAGGGAGGCAGCCAGGTACCACTGGCCAGGAATGCACCGAGACGTCAGAAGGTACGTGCGGAACTGCGAGAGCTGCATGAAATACAAGTCCAACCAGCTGCAAGCAGCCGGAAAAATGCTGACACAGGCGCGGACTTTGTGGGCCCCTTGCACGGGAATTCGATGCTCCTGGTCCTGGTGGATCGGTTCTCCAAGTGGACCGAGATCGTTCCATTGCGTAGGGCGACCACCGAGACGCTACGAAAGGCCGTGCGAGAGCGGATAGTGGCCAGGTACGGAGTGCCAAAAATCATGATCACGGACAACGGAGTCCAATTCACGAGCAGGGCGTTCAAGAGGTTCTTGGAGGAGCTGGGTGTAAAACACCAGCTCACGGCTCCATATACTCCGCAAGAAAACCCGACGGAAACCACCGGATACTCACCGGCATTTATAACGCAGGGAAGAGAACCGAGGCTGCCAAATACGTTGTTCGACGAACAGACGGCCGGAACGGGCAGATGTCCACAGACGCCGGTAGAAAACGCGGAAAAACTCAAGGAGATCTTCGAACTGGTGCGGAGAAACATAGAAAAGGCAGTGCAGGATCAGGCACGCCACTATAATCTCCGAAGGAGGCCGTGGAAACCCAAGGTCGGAGAAACTGTGTGGGCCAAAGAGCACCACCTGTCAAAAGCCGCGGAGGGCTTCGCGGCAAAGCTGGCACCAAGGTTCGACGGGCCTTTCAAAATAAAGAAATTCACGTCACCGGTAATTTGTATAGTGGAACACGCAACAACGAGGAAAACAAAAACGGCTCATATTAGCGACTTGAAGCCGGGAAGCGCGGGCGCCGGCCGTCCAGAGGACAACGAGAGCGACAATCAACAATAAAACCCTTTCGCGTAGAAGGGGGGAAGACGATACAGGGTATCGAAAAGTCGAAAGTCGCAAATAAACACACTCACACACACACACAAAAGGCCCGTTGGAGCGCGAGAGCGGGACAGGGAGGGTAAACAGCCGGAAAACCGTTAACGGCTAACGCACACAGTTGCCAATTCCGTGGGAGGCAGGTGCACGAAGGAGAGTCCCGTTACCGGTACAGGCCCCGCGGAATAACGGCGGAAAGGAGCAGATCGAAAACCGAGGTTTCGTCGCGGCGGAAAAAGCGAGAGTCGGTCTTTTAAGATCAATTCGGCACATGATGATGAACACACGCAGCGCGCAAAACAACCGGGAGGTAAGGGAGACCGGCACTGGGGAACAGCCCGAAGCGATATGGAGGGCGGATGTTGAGTCCTACCTCCAGCTTCTGGCGTCACCCCTGGTGTCGCGATCCCCATCCCCGGTCCAGGAGGACACGGAGGAAGTGCCCGACACGGAGCTGTCGAAGGAAGAGGCGATGGCCGAAGGACCGTTGGACTACGTGCCCCTCTCTTCGGAGAGCGAGGAGGACGACGGGGGTGAGAAAAGGACCACACTCACCGTCGTCGTTGCCACAGTCGCCACCGCGGCAGCCACCGTTGCCACCGACACCACCGCCGCCGTCGCAGCCACAGCATCAAGAGATGCCACAGCCGCCGCTGCCGCCACCGGCGCAGTCGCAGCCACCGCCACCACCGAAACTCGCGCGGCAAGAGTCATGCCCCGAGGCAAGACAGCCACCGCAGCGACCCTGCCTCCGCAGGCAGCAGTCGCTGTGTGAGAAGCCGTGGCGAGAAGTCGAGCGCGCGGAGTGGCCACCCAAAGTGGTCGAGGAGGCCGAGCAGGCGACACAAGGACCGTTGGGCTAAGCTCTTCGTACTGGACGGCCAGCGGTTCCGGTTGAAGGTGCGTCGCGGCGGGGATAAACGAGTCTACGTGCCACAATAAACAAAGACAAAAGCGAAAGCGAAAACAGAGTTGTTGGGACAGGGGAGGGCAAGGGCACACATTGCTCACACTAAAAAAAAAGGAGTCATCCGCAGCAGCCAACAGGCACGCGGGCCAGCGAACGGACGCGGGGCCAGGCACGCGGGCCGGCAATCGGACGCGGGGCCAGGCAGGCGGGCCGGCAAGTCGACGCGAGGCTGCCGCAGGCGCGGAGACGAAGAAGGAGGCCGCCAGGGCGCTTGAGGGCCAGGGGCAGCCGCCCGGAGCATGTAGGGGCGTTCATCAGGGATCCCTGCGGAAGGGCCTCCAGGGTGCCCGTGTCCAGGGCCGGCAACCCTGGAGCATCAAGGGACATCATGTCATATTCGAGGAGCTGAAACGAAGAGAGGATGAGTAAAGATGGCGGTTTTTACGCGAAATTCCGTAACTTACCTCCATTGAGCTGCAACTCCGAAATCCACGTGCTTAGTGAAAATCGGGATGGGGGCGCTACGATAATAGCGGTCGATCGATAGTGAGATCGATAGGGAACAAAAAAAATACTGGATTTTATATTGATTTTCAACACGCTGTCACACTATTGACAGCAATCGGCACGACATCGGAACATCGGAATTACGGAACATGAAGTGGCAACGCCGGTCGCAAATATCAATAGCTCGATCGCGCAATCAGCGATGAGACAACATCGATTGGAATCGGAAATGGCAACGCCGGTCGCCAACATCGATAACTCGATCATGGTGAGTATCGGTGGAGTTGCCAGAGATGGAAAGCGATGAGAAGGCGGGAAATTTAAATGCGGAGCTGGTGACCAGAAGCAGACGGCAACAGATACAGGAGGCTGGAGAAGGGCGCGAGGATCGAGATGCCGAGTCGAGATGTCGACGTGAGGAGTAAGGAACGATGAGGATCAAGATGCCACGTCGAGATGCTCAAATAGGCTGAGACGTAAAGGCTGCGATCAGGAAGGCGCAAGTATGTTCAAGATGCCAAGTCAAGACGCTGAACGACGGGGTCTAATGAGCTGCGACTGCCAGGCTGAGAACGAAGGGCGAGAGGATTCAAGGGCGGTCAGGTCAAACGGGAAATAATGAGCCTTGGACCCCATCAAAGCGGAGAGACCGTGAAATAAAGGTACCGCGCTGGACCTTGGACTCAAACCCGCCAAGGGCGTAGAGGTCATACGGTAACGGTGCGGACTTTGGACAGGCACAAAGAGGACGCACCGTGAGCTAACGGGACATGTTTGGACCTTGTACCCGAGCGAGCCGTGTGCAAAAGGGGAAATGACGGGATTCTCGCAGCTGATATAAGGGTCGGCGCCGGCGCAGCTCGGGACAGTCAAGAAGACTGTAACTCATCTTTGATCGCGAAGTTGACTATATCGTTGTCAACGGACATAGGATCGACATGTGTTAGGCATTTTGGTAATGCGGTCTCCTTCTTCTGTTGTTCATGCTTTGGTTTAAGGCACTTAGGTGCGGTCTTAACCTTTTGCATCCTTGGATTGATTTCCTCCACTGGAGCAGAATCATCCTTTTGCTGTGGGTCGAGGCATTTAGATGCGGTCTCGCCCTTCTTTTCTCCATACACAAACTTAAAGGTTCTTGAACCTAAAGTTACCGTCTCGTTATCACAATCTATCTTAGCTTTCGTATCCTCTAGATACTTTCGACCTAACAGGAAATCATAATTGTCGGAAAACTTGTGGATATAGAATTTCTGAAGAGACGGACATACTGAAGTGGGTTTAATGGTATACTCTGTTAGATCTTCTTCTTTTTCTTCTAAATTTTCAAAATTTTCCCTTATTATATTGATGGATGAACCTGTGTCGATCATTCCCTTGTAAATTTTGTTATGATAACCTATTTTACATGGGGACTGGTACGTCCTCCTGTGTCACTTGAGTGTCCGAGGCAGTTTGATGAAAATTTACATCCATTCTGATTTGGCCACTTTGACTCTCTCGTTGTCTTTTTACCGGCATCTGACCGTTAGTATTATTTGAAGTTGAAGGTTGGAAATTAAGGGAGTAGTTAAGAGGATTGTTTTGTTGGCCTTGTGTTAACTCCCTTCTAAACGTGTAATAATTTCCCCTTT